>NW_010286397.1:4380-58331 GCF_000700745.2 Antrostomus carolinensis
CAGAGAAAGTCCAACTGCTCTAAGATGTTGCACCAGCTCAGGCTGTGGCCGGACAAGAGAAGGTCTCTTGGGGACGGGAATCTGCAGTCAGACTGCCAGGTCCTTGCCCTTGTTCTGCTCCATCCACCTCCAGCCTTAGCTGGCAGGCTTCCTCTCGGTCCTGCCTTCTCCAAGAGCCCAGGCTGGGGACTGGTGGCTTGGTTAAAGCTGGGAGAAAACACTTCCTGGCACTAAGCCCAGGAAGGCTGCATGGTAGAGAAGTGGGTGGAGAGATGGACAGATGTTCTGTCTGGTCAGAGAGAACATAAAAAAGTCTTCCACAAGGCCACCAGCTAAAGAGGAAAAGAAAGCTGCAAAAGAAGAGGAGGAAAGACCCTTTTCTAGGGGTACAGGGGAGGGGCAGAAGGCAGAGAGGTTCCACACACTTCTTGGCCTAAGAACACATCCTCAGAGCAACTTGCCAGGAACAACTGCTCCCAAGGTAACAGAATATTCTAGGTTATGACAGTAGAATGAGGAACAAGCCTGATGATTCAGCAAAGCTCACCTGAAACCTTTGTAAAAAGAAATAAATAAATCAGTCCACTGGGAAAGAGGAACTATGAAGAAAAAAAATCTACATTCAGGCCTCTTTTAACATGCCCTCCTGCTGGGAGAACAGGATATGCTTCAACCTCATCTGAACTTCATTTTACTGCTTCCTGTCACTACCGTAACTCTGCTTAATGGTTTGGGGTTTTTTTCAATTTAATTTTGAAGTAGCAAGCAATTTCACCCTTAGCATCAGATCCTCGTGCTGTTGCGTGTTACATCCGTTAACAGCAAGCTTGCAAAAATCACCTAGCTGGCAAACTTGTTTAATAGAAAGACACCACAAGCCTTCTGTGAATGTCCCTGTACGTTGCTCCATAGACCTTGGCACTGTATCACAGATGAGTGCAGATCTCAAGCACGCAAGCAGAAGTAGTAGATCTTTGTGGAAATATCCACGTTCCCCACTGTTCTCTCAGTGTTATCTGCCCTTAGCCTACAACACCTCGGATGCTCTTAGGTTGAGTTGACGGCTCTGTCCCATCTCTACGCACAGCAGTTCTTTGTCTGCTCCTGCAGAAAGTCAGGCTGTCACCAGCTTGCAATTTAGAGTCTCCTCCTGAAGAGGCTGCACTGAAGCACAGATCATGATTTGAAGGATCTTACTCTCTTCTCCGACACAACCACGCAAAGGCATGAGAAATTGTTCACGCAGTCTGGCAACTGCTTGAAGATGTCTGCAACCACTTACTACAAATCTCTGTTGCAAGAGATCTCTGTCGTAGGGGAATGCCTGTGCTTTCATGACCGCTGACACTAAACACACAAGCTCTTTCATGAATCTGTTTGGCTTGCAGAAAGTTGTGGAGTAACAGCAAGTAAAGATCCTTCCCTGTCCACTGCACCAGCTGTGACAGGGAAGCATGAACAGTAATAAATGCTGCCAACCCCTGCAGTGCCAGTTCTTGCTGCTTCATTACAAACTACAGATTTTTAAGTAACCAGTTGTGAGACAAGTTTATTTGTTGTTACTGTTCATTTTAACAGTCCCCCTTCAGGACTGTAAAAAGGTAAACGTTTCTTAAATCATGCCACAAACATGTTTCCAGATTTCCAGTCCAAGAGAGAAGGCACACACGCAGGTGATAATTTTGTGGAGCAAGACCAGAAGAGAATAAGCATATATATGAATGTGGGTGTGTGTATACTTTTTTTTGGATAAAAACATCCCTTACCTCCAAAATACACTTATTCAATTTGCTCTTTCCTTCAGCAGATTGTGACCTTAGTTCAAAATATATACTAAAATTAAATCCAGCTTTCTTTTCATAGATACCGGTCTGTTTATTTTTCTTGTCAATTTTTCCTAATGAAATAAATCTCTTGTGTAAAGACAAAAATTATCCTCAAACCTTTGTGGTATTTTGATTTATTTTTTTTTTTTCCCAGCAAGTCCTATTACTCAAAGATATTACGCAAAAACAAAAACATTTTGATGCTATTCATTAGATACCAATCTATATTAAAAGGTGCTTATGTTCTCATTGGATATTCAAAGCAACTCTTCAGAGTGCATTGCTGGTCATCTACATGCGATAAAAATCTTATACTCCTTAGGCCATATGCTTGTAAGATCAAGTACCCTCTATAAACAACCTGACAAGAAATGTATCAGCTGAAAGGCTTAAAGGTGCCAAACAATTAGCTTTCCCTTCCAATTGGATCGCTTTGTCTTCCTGAAAAATTATACTGCAAAATTAAACCCTACCTCAAGCTGTAAGAGATTCAACACCACAGGATTATAGAGAGGCAGAGAGACACACAACGTCCACCCGTCTGTGTTCCGTATATCCACAGCCATATACACAGACAGAAAGTCATTAAGCAGGCTCCCTCGGGGAATGCCAAAACATCCTGAAATGATAATGATCCCCCTTCCATGGTGCTGCACTGTTGGCTTTTGTTTTGAACAATAGATCTCCCATGATACCTCTCGCTTGCTGAAAATATTGGTATTAAGTGAGCACGAGCACAGCTGTGTGTAAATTACATATATAAACAGATTAGATTTGTATATTTATACTGGATGCAAACACATTAATAGCACATTTGCATACACAGTTGGCTAAATGAGATTGCATGCAGAGCAGGATTAGTAGTTACAAACACATTTATTTAGAATTTTCAATAAAGCATTTATACTGCCATTCAAGAGGTCAAAGTGGATTCAGCATCCTTTCTGCCCTCTTTGCCTTCTCAGAAGTACACAAAAATGCTCTTGTCAACACGCTTTCCATGTCTTGCCAATCCCTCATCACAACTGTTCCAGGAAAAGGATTTACAAGCCAGCAGAAGACACTGAACTGGGGTGCTTACCTACAGGTTATTCAAATTTCCTTCAGTTCAGTCTATGGCAGGTGATGTTTTTAAGCGTGGGTAAGAGTTCTACATTTAATAGCATGAACTACTACCTAGAAGAGTTTTATAAACTGGCATTTTTCTCTTCTCTGTTTAATGCCAGGGCTCAATGCAAGTCTGTATGAAAGGCAATATGATATTGAAGGTGACACAACAGCTCTCAGACATTTCCAACGCTGGAAGAGAATTCATCTATTCCTTCACCCCCAGGCTTTGAGCTGTCAGAGCGCTGCTAACATTATGTGCTAACCCCAGCTTTATTGTACCATCAGTATTTTAACAGAGCTATTTTTATTAAGGGAGATTTCAGGTTCACTCAAAGCAGTATGCAAAGCTTTGATTCACTTTCTGCATTGTACCAGCAGAGTGCCTAGATGAGAAAGAGAAAACAAAACAGAAAAAAATAAAAATCAATTATGTCTAAATGAGGAGCCTTTATTTTTGCTCTAATTATGCCCTCTGATTATTGGCTCTGGGTGCTTTCACTGCACATCCCCAGACAATGTTCCCAAGCCAGCCCGTCTCTCTCGCCTTCACATTTCACGTCGGTTCCTGTTAAAAGGTCCAGTCCTGCCTCTTGGGTTCACCACGCTCACAGCTCCACCGATAAATCATCCACCAACCTGCTCGTGGAAATGCACTGGCCGCGATGGGATGGCTCTGGCCCGGGTTGCCAAGCAACCTGTGCAAGAGGGATGGCTGAGAACCGCTGACAAATAGCCAAGTGGCTGCAACAACAGACTTCTCTGTCAAAAACGTGTTTGGGAGAAGTGCCTCCCCCGCCTCTGCTCCCTGCGAAACACTGTGTGATTGTAAAATCAAAATCAAAAGGCTATTGTAATGAACACACACTTCCTGCTCAATTACTAATTGTTAAAAAGCTGCGGGGAGGCTGCGATCACACAGCGTATGGCAACAAGAAATGTGATCCGGTAAACGAGATAAAGTCAACAGCACGCCAAGAAACCTGATCTAAGAACAGCCTGCAGTGGCACATCAGAAGCTGAAGAACAGATCAAAAAAAAAAAAAGCTGGATATTAAAGCAGCAGCAGGAGGAAAAAAAGAAAAGCCAACTTTACTTTTCCTGAGCTCTAGAAAGGGTATTTGATAAAAAACCTTGACTCTTTGGAAAAACAATTCATGGATCATTACAACATTATTATCCATCGTAACACCACTGCAGTTGCCTGGTCCCACATTTCAACAGAAAGATGAACAGACAGGGACAGATGAGCTCTCTTGTTTGAACACTGCTCAGTTTGCAATTTACTTTCCTGTAATAAAGTAAGGGTGGGAAGAAGAGGCTTCATTTTTCCAAACCAGGTCTGGAGAACTCACCCCCTGGCAGCACTGCAACAGAGGGTCGAGCTGCAGGAAGATCTGCCAGAGAGAGCAACAAGTCCTGAACCTCCAGAAGGCTGGAAAAGCACAGTCCCTCGGGACTCTACAAACCTCTCCTCTAAACAGCAGTGCAGAAAGACAATGTTAACGCACAGGCAAGCATTTCCTTATTCTACTAAACTTAAATCACTTCCACCAGCAAGAAACTGGGTTGGCCAATTTGCCCCTATTTATACTCAAATGCCCGTGACAGACCTTCTGCTGACAGACATACAGGTCCACCTGTGCAGGCACGACAGGCAGATCCAGATGTGTTGCTCACAAATCCTCCCTGGGACATTTGCACTTTCGTGATCTTCAGAAAACCACCACGTTGCACATGTCCATGCACAAGGTTTCACACAGGGAGTTGAGGACTATCCCCTTCTGTGGGCACAAACCTTCATCAACCTGGAGACTGCCTTCACTGACAAAAAAAGAGCTTTCTCTTTATGTGAGGATTGTTGTCTCCTGTAATCAACAGTTTCTCAGTGCTGCAAACAAAGCTAAAATGATTTGAGTGTGTTTTTACATAAACGATTTTTTAAGAGATGCATCTGAAGAGTTAAAGAGAACAAAGGTCTGGCACATTTGTGACCCAGAGAAACAAAACAACAAGCTGCTGCCAAGAGACAACAGAAAGCTTTTGATTATACTTCAGATTGCTCTTTTCTGTACACAAAGAGATTAATTTGATTGTTATTTTACACTGCTGTTAAAATGCTAATATACAAAGGGCCTTCATATACATCAAAACTAAAGGGCAAGTAAAAAGAAAAAGTTGGACAATATGTTCCTTTCCAAGGACATACTTCCTGTCCACATGACATCTGGAATTATCTCCCTTTAATACAGGTAAGTAGTAGAAGTTCAGCACTTAAACTGCAAACTTCAAGCCAAAAAACCAAAAAGCTATTTGCTTTTAATTTCTCAAACTCATGCTCACCTAGACTTGGTAAAAATGCATTTTCTAAAAATAAATAAAAATAAATAAAATAATTAATAGTTCCCATCATTCCAATCATTGGTTGCTTTGTTTCTTTTTTTTTTAACAGGATGAAACTAGTCAAAAGTATAGAGTACAAAAGCAGAGATAACAATACATACAAGCAACATATATAATATGAACTGAAGTAGAAAAGCAGCTCCTGTGGAATACAAACAATGCCCTACTATAGCACCTTTCCTCTAAAGGAATGGTTCTCATTCGTCAGATGGGAGTATTAACATTTCTCTTCCTCACATACTCTGAATCTCAAATACCTGTACCAAAACCTGCAATGCCAGCGCATGCTTAAAGTTATTAATATTTCCTTTAATGCCAACATCAGAATAAATATCATCTTCCATAGGGCTGAAGCTGTTCCTTATGTTTCCTCACCTTTACTGGGCAGAAACAAGCCAAAAGGAAAATATCATGTATTACCTTCCCTCTGAATTTCATTCTACTCATACTGTTTTTCTTAACAACAGGATTTTTATTCACCTTACAATACCGTAGGGAACAGCACTCTGCCCGCTAACGCAGAGTGGATCTCCATTAAATCATCAATACTAAAATGCCCATTCTAGGCAATAACACGGGCGGGTGAACACAGATACACACCAGCCCCCAACCCCTGAGTTCAGCAAGTTCAGGCCACAAAGCTAATAACTAACGTGAGGGTTTAACACAGAATAAGCTTCCACTTGAGCTCTTTCCTTCAAGATTAGAACATTTCCATTTTCTCCAGCTTTTCCCCCAGAAAATTTTCTTTCTGTTACACAGATTATACAGAATTGTGAAAATACACATCCATTTACTCAAGTTTAACACTATTATGCAAGCCTGAAGTTGTTCTTTCACTGTGACTTTTTTTGTCCTTTCAGTCAATTTGTAACACGAAGCACAGAAATGCACAAAAAAAGCAGCACTTGGACTACTTGGAATACACTGTATGATCCTTACAAGACTCAAACACAGCATTTCTAGTCAAGTCCCTTATTGCAGAAATATTGTTCCACTGGGATTTCAACTATTATTGTCAATTATTCTGGAGACCATATTTCTGCCTTCAAACAGTGGCTTTATGCAAATGACAAAGAAACAAATAAAACCACTTCAAGAGCTCCCATACTTTAGAGCAATGAACGAATCCAAGAATAATGAGACAAAATGGCAGCAAGAATCCCCAAGGAAATGATACATATAGAGAGGCGAGTATTTCTGTAGGTGACTTCGCCAAGTAAATTAAAATTAAACAGCAGGGCTGTTCACAGCAGCAGCGCCCAGGTTTGAGTTCAAGCACTGAGATCCAAATTCCAGTTTGTGACCCTTACCCAAATGACATAAGGCATCCCTGCAAACTTCCTGAATTTCTCTCAGGATAAGTCTGCCACAGACTGCAGCACAGTGAAGAGATACCCGAGAGCACAAATCTGGATATAAGAAATACTAGTGATGATAAAATCAAATTCCAGGCTAAAGAGATACATCATATATCCTCAGTGACACACCTTGCCTGTATCAAGCAGAAAGCCATATTCCTCCTGCGACAGTTCTTCATCCTGCCAAGCCCTTTGCAAGAATAATAGGGTGTTCTGACACATTTCAAGAATTTCATACTTTTAGTTACAAAGAATTGAAAATCTAGGAATTCCCATTTTCACCTACGATGATACAGTATCAGAAAACCTTGAGCACTTAAAACCAAAATGAGCATATTCAGAACACTGCAAATTCTACACAGCTCTTCAGAAAAGTTCAGTCTTCAAAGCCTCATAATTTAAGATTTTATTTAACCTGTGTTTTCTTTCTTCCACTGAGGCAGTCAAAAAAGTTGAGAGATGAGAAATGGCAAGGGACTCTAGGTATGTCATACTGTCTCCACTGAAGACAGCAGATTTTAGCACGTCAGCAAGCCCCTGAAATTCCCTCTTTAGATATGGGCTGGGGCAACAGTGGCAGCATATTTTGTGTCTGTGAGCTCTAAAGGCTGAGGCCAGAGATAACAAAACATAACTTGTGATACTGTGCACTGGTTAGAAGATGAGGGGACAGTTTAAGGAGGAGACTAATTTCCAAACAGTGACAGACACACATCCTTTGATACTTCCATAAGAACTGAACCCCCAAATTTGGCATTCAAGTAACTTCTGAATGAATTCTTTATTTGAGTTATGTAGCAGTTCCTAGGAAGAGTGGCAGCATTTACCTCCAATTTACAAGACTCCATGCTGAAATATAGTAATGTAACCCTCTCTTTAAATAATATTATTTTCATTATTTTTAACCAGTAAGTCCCACTGGACAAGGTTTAACGTCCTTACAAGCTCCTGTCATGAACTCACACAACTCTCATTGCTCAATTATCCATTGTATTTTTGTCAGAAGTACGTTAAGATTTTGGTAAAGCAAATGATACACTTCTGCAAAGCAGCCATCCAATTACTGCGGAAGATGTTGGCTCATACAATGATTTTGGCAGTAATGTATAAAAGCTGTTTTAAAAAGAATCAGGTGACTAGATGATCTTCGAAGGTCCCTTCCAACCCAAACCATTCTATGATTCTTAAGTTCCCTTTTCTTTTGTGTCAGGGGCTCTGAATAAAAACATCTATTAGGGAGGGATGGTACCAAATGAAAGGTGACCCATAAACAACAGGAAGATTTGAAAATGAAGGACCAGAAATGCATCTATAACAAAGGTGAACACTGGCAAAGGAAACTTGAAAGGTAGATAACCAGGGGGAGGGAGGCAAGGGGGAAGTGGTGCTGAGACTATGGAATTACCTCCCCGGACACATTGAACTGGACAATATCTTCCAGAACAGATAAATTAAATATGCACCCTAATAAAACAGAGGTGCCCTCTTTTGCCTTCCCCAGTTTGTCACAAATGGAATGTTTGATTTGAGTGTTTGAAGTTATTCCAATGCAGTGGAGGGTAATATGCTGTGATGCTTATTTATTAGCTCCTCTAAACCCATAAACCCCCATCTGATCAATCTCCCCATGTAGCCTAAAAGCTATATAAATCTGAGCAGATACTATGGAAGGGGGTGAGGGGGAGACAAGAAAAGGAAGGAAAGGAACAAAAGAAAAAACATGCTGGATCATGCACAAGTGGATAGGGGAACAAGTGAGATATCAAGAGGCCAGTAAAAGCTGAAGCAAAACCACAAACCCAGAAGCTACGTGCACTTTGAGTCTTTACCACAATATATTCACAAAACCACAAGGCACATGAAAAGTAAAAAAAGGACAAAGAACACGAAGTAGTAGTTTTTAAATGCACCTTCAGCAACACATCTTTTACACAACAACTTAAACAAGGAGGAAGGAAGAGAAAACCTAACCACAAGCTAGTTTACGAGATCCTTTGCACAGTGTGCACACGCTGTCCCAGGACTGCTGTGCTGGGTTCACATGAGTCGACTACGTAAACTTTTAAAGAGGTTAAAAGTGAAGTTACTTGGTTAGTATGAAATGGAAAAGAATATTCTTCTAAGGTGGCATTTCCACACTCAAATCTGAGTTTCCTTCTAGATCATATGAAGCCCCTCATATTTGCTATGTGAGGAACATGGAGTCAAACTCAGAGATGAAACCTTCTCAGCTCGAGTTGACTTCCTCACTATGTGCAGGTACCCAGCATCTCTCTGGATCAAGTCCTTATTTGCTGTCAAATTCTTTTTTTATGGCAGTATAATAATTTGCTTTACTGGCACTGTTACCCTCATAACTAATTAGGAATCTTGGATGGATGCAGAAGATGATCAATATTTAGTCACTATGCACCTACTACAGAAGCAGCCTATTATCAAACAAGTGACACCTCCACAAACTTCAATTAAATAATGGTTCCCACAGTGGATTCAGAGCCACTGACAGAACAGCAAGTGATTTAAGTAACATAAAGCCCAGCAACTGGTGATGGATCACAGTTTTTTCACTCGCTCTGTTACAGCCTGTAATAGAACAAATGATCATTTTTCAGCCTAATTGAATATGGCTGCCCCACTTATACACAAAAGGAGACAAAGCTATATAATTTGCTTCATTAAAATGCATTGTTATGTCATCTGAAAGATTAACAAAAATCGGTGCTGTTAATAGGGAAGATTACAAAAATAAAATTTATCACGCAAACAGAGCTTGCAAATGAGGTGGATTTTGGCATTCAGGCTGCTTATGCTTGTGCAAGAAAGATAAGTCCTCAGTGCTAAAGCTCACAGAGCATCCATACTGTGACAGCAACCAAAGTTTCTTAAATAAGAATTACATCACTACACCAATTTGAAGAAGCATTTTGTCATTTTCTGCTGTAATGGCCAATGGGCCATAGCAAATAATTCTTATATAAGCTGCCAGGCAAAAGCAGAGAAAATCTAGTGACATTCGGAAAGTTGGGAATAAAAATTATTTTTGTAATTATTAGAAAAATCAAAATACTTGTTAAAAAAAGAGCCTTTTCCAACATGAAAATAAAAGTTTCAAGCAAGAGTGCTCCGCTCATTCTTGAACCTCTCTGACCCACATCCTTGTGAAAGCTGCAGTTGAGCTTCAGGATCCCCCTGACTTAGTCTGAGCTGGCAGCCTCCATGTTCACACAGAATGGAAGGCAAGGCTAAGACAGAGATCCAGACTATCAGTACAAAAAAACTTGCATGAGGAAAAAAAAAAAACTTTAAAAAATTAAATGTCATCTTGCCAAGAAGGACACAACACTGTCATCTGTCTCTGCACTTGCTTTGTTTTAGGTCTTTATTTTGTGTTTTTAAAACAAACCTTGTTAGGATCAGCAAATTGCCATTTCCCATGGTTAGACAGCAAATAACTCTTTTAAAACAAAATAAGAGATTTGCCATATCAAGGAATCCATTCCTGGGCTCTATGTATTTACTGAAGTGTAATTCTGACATAAGTATTCACTTTTACCTGTATCCACTTAGACTAAACCAAAACTACTTGGGAAGATGCTGGAGATTTCTATCATACCCTTAACATGGAAAAATATCAAAGCACTTCACCATTATTTATTACTATATTATAATTGCACTTTAAGGTATTAAGGAGGGAAGGATCCTCTAGACTAATTTAAATTTCTTAACACTTGCAAGACAGATAAACTCAACCAAACTACTGAAGTGACAGGACTATTGAAAACATTTTAAATCAAATGAAGAACTCTGGATGTTGCTATCAATACAAGAGAATAAACCACTCAATCTCTCCTTAGCCATGAGAAGAGGTGGACCTAAATTTAAATCACACTATTTATAGCCTTTCCAAAACAACAGCAAACAAATCTTCTGAAAACTGACAACTAACCAACATTTCTTATATTTAAATTATAAAACTGTTTTCAAAAGCATAAAGAAACTCATATAATCCTGGATGCTGGAGTGTTGGGATAACGTACACCAAGGAGCATGAGCCAGAAATCTAAGGCCATTTATTACATTTGCATTCAGAATGGGAAGCAAACTGTGAATCTTATTAGTACTATCAAGTCTTTTAAAAGTCAATCATATTATTAACAAATATGGATTATCTTATTTTAAAAAAAATTAACTTTCAGAATTTGGAATTGGAATTCCAATTTGGAATTTGGAAATTAAATCATGTACAAAGAAATGGAGAGTAAATAGGTCAGTGGAATGTAAGCAAGATAGCTTTGATCACAGTATCTTTTTAAAATTAAATCAAGACAACCTCCTCCACATGCACAAAAAAGACAGATACAGGGCAAAAAAAGTTTTACCATGATCACAAGAGGTGAACACTTACAGCCACTCACTTGGTGCTGCTCGGTATGGTAAAAGCATTAACCCTAGAAAGTCCCAGTATTCTGATGATCCCTGCACTCTCCAGATGCCCTTACTGCTGTAATGTCATGACTCAGTTTCCTTTTGGAGAAGAACAGGAATAGGATGATGTTATATTTAAACCAGACTCCGGATCTCTTAGCAGATAAAATCTGAATAAAAGGTCAGAGCATTGAAGACAGTAACTGTGTCACTGACCAGAGAATATCATCTGATGGGAGGAAGGAAAGAGACAGCCGAGTCCACGCAGCGTATCAGCCTGCTGGGTTTATTTTCTCCCCCTGCACAAGGCTAGGGGGGAACAGCCTTTGTTTCAGTTGCAATACTGCTGAGCTGCACAGCTCACGGTTCTATGTATAGAACTTGTAAGATATACACGAACATTAAAACTGACTCCAGCTCTGTTGCTAAGAAACTACGAAGGATAGCTTTTTTGGCCCTCTTCATTTATAAAATAACCACTTTGCCCTATGGGAGAAGGAATGCAATCTTTCAAGTCCCCTAGTGCCTTGTTCTCATTTTTAAATGAACACAGAAAGATGATCGAGAATGCTAGGAAGTGTAAGTGAGCTCCATTTTTAAGATGCCCTTGAAAATGAGATGAAAAACATGGTTTCAACAATCAACTGCTGTCATATTTATTAATCTTTCAAGCAGCAGATTATTTCCCCTTGGCAACAGTGAACTATGTGTATGTGCTTCTGTCTCTCTATTACAAACCTTTTGCTAGAAAACAAAACAAAACACCAGCTTCTGAAAGCACCTACAAATTATTTAGTTTATATTGGAGTTAAACTTTGAATTTAAGAGTTCAGCTTCCCGTCCCCACACAGAAATAGCCTACTAAGCTGTGGCGACTGGCCAGTGTAAATATTTGTTGTATTATTTTTTGGGGATCAGCAATATGGTAAGTGCTTAATAGATAAAAATATTCCACATGAAGGCAGAAAGACTATGAATCAAGTAACATATGGCGGTTAAACAAAGCAAATAAAAAAAAATTGATATTGTTAAGAAAAGACTAACTTATCTGGCAGCTGTGGAAAGATCAAGATTAGCAAAAGCAATGAAATCACCCATTTTGAAGCCAAGGTCACTGACAGGATTTATAGATTTATCCCTGAAGGCAGCCTTTGCTGAACATGAAGTGCTGAAATATTTTTTTTATTATTATTATTTTTTTTTAAATCTACCCCCCCACACACTCCATTTGGGCTTTCTCATTTGCTGGAGGCTTTTGAAATTCATTCCTTTTCACAGCTGGTTAAACAATGGAATCTTTCTGCAAACTAAAAGGACAAAATTGATTGCCCTACACAAACTTTTCTGCACGTATAATTGATTTTTAATTCACTGTCTTATTTCCGAAAGGACTTGACAATAAACTCAGTGGTATATGTGCAATATTGATCCCTTTAAACAAGGACTGGGATCAAAGACTGATACAAGTTAATCACAAGCAAAAAGATTGATATCTTTTGTCTAGAAACCTGTGTCTAAACTAAATTCACCTTTTCTAGCCATATTACAACTTATATTTGCTAGCTGTAGTGCATCTTACAATTTTGTATACCTGTCAATTTCTAAGCAACCAATTTTATGCAACTTTTAAATAACAACTTTCTTCCCCCAAGCAGAATAATTTCAACCTTCATTGGTTACTTTTTACTGTGAGGACTGATGGTTCTGTTACACTCCAAGTTCTTAGAATAAGCTACAGACAAGACTGTGCATTCCCACTCTTTCTTAAACTAAAATCTTATTTATTCTCCTTAAAATAAAGGTCTTATCAGACAATGGCAACTTGTGTTTGGTGAAGTTGGGGTTTTTTATTTCAATGCTAAGTTAATTTTCAACTGTTCCTGATTAACACACTTGCAAATGACATCAGATGGCTTGATTTCTATAGTCCAGAAAATGTTAAGTTAGTCAGAACAGTCACTCCCCTATGAAGCTGTAATGTTTACTTTTTGTGGATAAAAAATTTAAACTAAGCAGTAACTGATACCTTAACCTTGTAAGCCCATGCAATTACTCAAAGGCAGCCCTGCAATGCCAGTCTCCTTTTCAAATATCCCTTGATGATTCCCCTCCCCACAACTGTTCCAGAGGCTCTGTTTCAATTTTGCTATGAATTATATTTTCTATAGCTACCATATCAACAGTAAATAAAATTCATGGTATTTTTGCCCCAGTAAGCAGCTCTGTCTTCCAGCATATCTGAAAAGTCTGGCTTCAAAGGAGTGAGCAATGAAAACAATGTTTTCATGAGCAGCTACTGCAAAAAGGGCAGATGAGAGACATTTGAAGATGATATTAGGCAAAGAAGCCAAGCAAATAAGTCTGTGTGTTTTGCATAAGTAATTTCTTGACCAGCTACACGGGATTACTAATGCTTGCAAACACATTAGGAAATTAGTTTGCCATATCTTGTCATTTTTGGCAGAAGGATCTCCACTTGTATTTTATGACAAATGAGCTTTAAGCTGAAGCCAGGTGTGGATATTTTAAAATTTATGAACTTGTAAATCCATGTACATGGCCAATTAAGGTTTATCACCAGCAAGGATTAACTATTCCTGCACATAAATTTAAGAGGTTGTTTGAATCTAGGTTGTTTACCTCAACTACTCTACATCAAAAGCAATGTAAAATATTTAAGGGGCAGCATATTTAATGATAAAAGCTAATTATCAGGGACGTCACGGTGTGTCATTGACAGTTCTGCACAGACATGCACAAATAAAATAAAAACCTCCTTCCTAAGGAACACTTAGCAGTTTGGGGTTTGTTTTTTTTTTTGCTAATTTAACATCTCTGAAAAGATGGCACCAGGTGTAGAAGAAAAAGGAGGAAGTGTCCAAGAAATAATGCAAAACTTATTGTTTCACCCAGATTCTCTTTAACTGTAGAAGACACGGCACTGAATTTCAAAGGTTCAATTAGCCTTGCCAGTGTTCTTCATAATCAACATCTGAATGCTAATTAGGAGCACAATTCCATGCAGCAAAAGCATCCCTGTGCAATAAACTGCAACACAGCAGCAGTGAACTCTGCCTTTAGCTAGCATGCATAAGTAAACAGAATTAATAATTACCCAAGTGCGGACGGGTGACTTAATCTGTTTCGATTAGATGCAGCTCAGCCTGAGGCCTTTGTGTTATTTAAAATGTGTTCATCATGTTTAATTAAAAACCTAATAAACTAGAGGTTCTTTTAGTTCTGATTTGTATTTCTCTCTTCTGCAAGCCGTATTGATTTTGTTAGTACTTTTGATAAAAAGACAGAAAAAAAAATAATCACATTCTGAATAGAGAGACAGAAATGTAAGATCAAATCAGCAGGACTTATGTGAAGAACAGTCAGAACTAGTCTGTTTCCTTCACCATTTCCAATACTTGAGGCATAACAGAATTGAAAGCCACTTCATTAAATTAACAAAACATAAGATGAACATTGTATCCTTTGTAAATGACAGGTTATTTATCTGAAATGGAAGCGTGCACAATAAGCTCATTTTTGGACCTGGAGCAAGTGTAGGGTCAGAATTGTACTGAACAACACTGAAAGTATAAAAGCCATTTTGCAGAGAAGATTTTTGTCCCAAGTCGGGTGGAAATTCTGTAAGGACAATTTTTCTTGTGAAATATTTCCACTGAAACCATGCCAGGAAATATAGTGTTCAATTTAAGCTAAACTGAAATAAGCTAATGATCACAGTTCCAGATTTGGAGTCTTTGGAAAGTAAAGCAGCGTATCATTAGGGCAAGCACCAGAGTTTCAATATAGGCACTCGGTTTCAGGTTCATTGTACTTATAGACAACAAACTCTAAGTCTGTACATTTCAAAATACAATTTCAATGTCAGTTTTGAACTATTTCCAACTGGAGAAGAACTGACCAGCACCATTCCGTTCTTATTAGGGATTTCTGAAGACTGCTTGCATCAAAAGTGCCTGTACTCTGCCATAGATTTAAAGAGGCATTTTTAGAGGTGACCATGAGATGTAGGGAAGAGCTCACTTCTCCTTCAGTCTGACGATCCCTTGCCGAGTGAAACATCTTTGTTTTCTCAGTGTGTTGAAGTAAGACAAGTACTAACTACACCTGGTCTGTACTACAACCTACTCCTGCACATAGAATGACAAAAACAGTGTTATAGAGACTGGGTGCCACCAGGGCTTAGGGAACCTAGGAAAGATGGCTGAGAAAATACAAGGTCACTCTGTAATCTCCTATTTATGAAAGATATCCCATGGAACACATGCCCAGTGGCTAAGTCAGTCCCTCTTCCCCAGCAACACTGACCTTGCTCTAGCAGTGAGCATCACGCCACATGTCAGACATACGTTCAATGGTAGGAAACTTTTAAGAGGGCACCTCCATCAGCTGTGTGATAACAGAGGACTTGCTCCATGACTACTTCTCCCTGCCTACAAGAAAGCTGGGGAGGGGCATTTACAAGGGCAGGTAGTGGTAGGACAAGGGGTGATGGTTTTAAACTGGAAGAGGGGAGATGGAGATGAGATATTAGGAAGAAATTCTTTGCTGTGAGGGTGGTGAGACACTGGCCCAGGTTGCCCAGAGAAGCTGTGGCTGCTCCTCCCTGGAAGTGTTGAAGGCCAGGTTGGATGAGGCTTTGAGCAACCTGGTCTAGTGGAAGGTGTCCCTGATGATGGCAGGGGGGTTGGAACTGGGTGAGCTTTAAGGTCTCTTCCAACCCAAACCAGTCTATGATAATATACGTGCTTTGAACTGCACCCCTTTATTTGAAACCACAGCCTAACACTAACAAGATTCCACCAGCTGATGCTGCTGAATGTCAGTCTATAAGCTGCGTGCTTAGAAGGTGCTTAAATATGGCATTATATATGACAATTGCTCAACATATTTGTCCACAGAAGTAAAAATCATGAGCATTACAAGAGAAAGCAACCACCTCTCACCAAATCATTGCTGTAAACCCATGTCAAGTGTAGCATCAGCCTTTATAAACAGGAAACAGCTGCTGTTAGAGCTACATGTAGATGCACCAGTAAAGAAGTTTCTTTAGCCAATTTTATTAAGCAGCATGGAAGACTGGTTTTCACAGTATGCATCTGAATTTACATACTGGAATAAAAAGGTTTAAAAATAGCCACAGGTTTAGAAACACAAGGGGGACAACAAACCTCTGTCTTCATATTTACAGAGCCTTCCATTTGATTCAATCACTGGCCAATTTTATTTTCTGTTTAATTTGATCTAAACCTCTGTAACTAGATCATCAGTAGTAAAAATAACGTAACTTCCCTCCTTTATTTTTATCAGTTCTGATCACTGCAAAGCAGCTTTTACTTGACAGTTTTGTCAGAGCCAACAAAGCTGTTTCAATTAACAAGTAAGGCTTTATCTTTGGGAAACAGATAGTCCACAAAAAAGCTAAATGCATTATAAATAAATAATTTTTCAATAAATTAGAGTTATTCACAGTGTAAAATCACAAATACTACTAAATACTACAGAAACCTGGGCTGGACACAGCATTGCTATCACATGTGAACATCAAAACTACATTAGTCATCCAGCACAGTGGAAATGGAGTCAGTCAAAATACTCGTGCAAGTAACAGACAAACCAATTTACAGAGGATTTTTGACTTAGGGAAGTGTAAAGTTGTAAGAATTACTTTTGTACTAAGTCAGTTATTTCCCTGTGTCAATGTGACTACGCTTCTCCTTCAGTTTCTTTTGCCACCTGCCCCATTACTTGGCAGTGTCACAATGTTCCTTTCCCTCTGGCTCTCTGCTCTCCACCCAGCTTAAAAATCTGGCAGAAAATGAACTGAAGAGTAACAAAAGGGGGAGTGTGACTTTTCTGGGGTCCAGAGGCATGGCAGGGGGCAGAACATGGTTACAGGATTAGAAAGGCAGGAATGGAAAAACTGGGACAACAAAAACCATTATCTACATTATTTGAATTGTTCACAGGCCACAGAACCTCTCTGTTAGGGAGGTGAACTAACCAAAGCTTTGCACCTGGTGTGGTATCTGCTTATTTGTACAAGTTGTAAAAATTAAGGAAGTAGATATTTGCTGGGCCACAAGAAGAGATTAATTCTATGTTCAGCACAAATAGGACCATGGTTTGGACCCGAGTCTTCCACTTCCCTCAGAAGTGCTTCTCTTGGATTATCAGCTGGCCACATTACTAGAGGCTTCCTCCTGCTCATCACTTGCCATCACGACATGGTGGGGGGGGATGACATTTAATCACAAAATTTAACTTTTTTTGGCCAGACTTTGGGTTTCACACATCATTGTTTTCTGAAAAATACTTTATTATGGAGTTCCTATGCAGCTCTAGCACCCTGTGTATCGCACAGAAAGCTTTCCTCAGTTTCACAGAGCCAACAATGAGGAAACTTCCCTTGCAAGGCTCAGAAATGCTCAGAAGTGCAGTACAGCTGCTTTAATCTGGAGTTTTCTCCAAACTGCCAGGGACAAACATGCTATGAAGTTGTGCAGGTGGAGCTTAGCTGTCTATAAATAAGAGCACAGTTTGATCTTTGGCTCTGCTGAGGCTGGAGAGCTGCCAAGCGTTTCTGGAAACTTGGATGGAACAGAATAAGAACAAATATGATAAAATGAGCTGAGACTGACAATGATTTATAGAGTCAATGATCATTATTCTGTACTCAGAGTTTGAAACAGTGCTCCAAAAGTGCACTTTTCAATAAACTTTACTTTCTTATTCCTAAGGCTCTATTCTCCATCATGTAACATGGACCGCTCATCAAAAAACCCTGAGCTGCAGCAGCTATTGCATTCACAGCATGGTGCAGCCCATGGAAAAAAAACAAGGAGACTGAAAAAAAATCTACATGGAAAAAGAGGTGTTGGCACTGTACAACTTAACCATGAATGTGCAAAAGAATGTAAGCAGAGAAAACACAGGTTAAAATAATGTGAATGCAAACTTACCAAACCCAGGGCAGAGCACTTGAAATACCTGTTCTGACGGTTCCCTAAACAAAACTCCCTTTTATGACAAGATAACTGTAAAACTTACCAGGAAACTGTGTTCTAGGCTTTTTACTCATCCTCTCCTTTGCTTTGGTGTTAGCACATGATCCTCTTTCACTCTATGACTTCAGGCAGTCTCCTTACCACAAAGGTTCTTTGTTGGATTGCAGAATAAGCCTACTTTAATACAGGTTTATATGGCCTGGCCTACCCCTAATCTAGCTCTTGCAAAAAGGTTTACATAAATGGAGAGGAAGCACAATAACTCCCTGAAAGACTTTCAGAGAAGCTAGAGCTTAAAAACTCTCTCCAGCTATTGTCTGAATAATTAAAAAACGCTAAGAGACCACAAAAGGTTCACCCATTATTAATCAGTTCTATTTTACAGCACCATTGCAACTTTGAGTAGCTTCACAAGACCACAAATTTTTTATTTTTATTTACTACTTCAAATACTTTACCACTTAACTAACTAGCTCAAAATTTAATTCATTCAAAGGAGAAAAAAAACAAAAACAAAAACAAACCAAACCACTTTTCTCTTGTCACTTCTGCATGAGTAATGCTGTCTTGCACCGTATCAGATTTTTTTCATTTATATATCTGGTAAGTATAAATGACAAGCTGAATTTCTATCCCTGTTTATTCCAATATGCTACATAAGAGAGAAGCAGCTTTTCCAACAGTGAAAGGTAAAAACCAGGCAAGTCTGAAGTTCTTATGTGATAAATATTTTATCACAACTAACTTCCAATCATCTGACTTTCTATTTTAGTACACACTGCAGCCTAATTATTGAGCTAGGAAATCTAACATTTTTCCATTTTCACAAAACCAGTCATGCCTGGTCAGCTTGCTGAAGAGCTACTGTCTTCTTATGTGTAACATTTAATATAAATCTATTCTGTTAAGCACAATTAACATCAGCATTAAAATGCAAAATATTTTTAGGATGTAAACCAAGTGAACTTGTTCACCATTTCTCCTAGGTACTGGAAATACATGGTCTGACAAACAACGGGTTGTAATGGAGCAGCATTTGGATTCCAAATGCTGCCAGAAAATGCATCTTGTGTTGAATGCAAGATTTAAGAATCTGTTTGTTTACAAGGTGTCAGCAAATTAAGAAACTATAATTTTCTCCTGACTTCACATGATTTATTTTGGTTTACAACCCTACAGAAAACTGGTTAATAAGCACAGTTGCATTATATATGTATAAAAATTAAGCCAGCAGAAACCTCACAATTGCAGCAATTAGGCTGCAGAATGAACCACAAGAATCACCTTTGCTTCACTAATTCTCACACAGATACAATCTCCCTCAAATTCTGGAAAAACACCCAGAAATAAAAATAATGAAATGCTTTCCCAGCAGCACACCCTCTCTGCCAACTGGAGATTTTATGAAGAGGTGTCTTTCTCAGGTCAAAATTGTTTTTTCCCCACTAATCAGACTGCAGAGCAGTATCTTTTAGTAGGCTAATAACAACAGTAAAATTTCAATCAAAGCCATATACACCAAAAACCTCAACCTCTGTCTGAAGGAAAGAATGACACATTTACATGTTCCTTCCCTGCCTGCACTACAACCCCAAACCTGGAAAGACCAGCTACCAGCCCATGCTGAAAGAGCAGCCACATGGCAAAACCAGCACTATGACTACTAAGTGGTGCAAGCTGAAGAGACTTGCAGTGTTACCAGGATGTTAAATTGTATGAGCCCAAATCCCTCAGCAATCCCAGGTCAGTAACTGTAAGGACACATACTGCATGATGTATTTACTGCATGCCCCGAATTCATCATGTCCATACATCACTTTGGGAGCTCCATATAAGATGGATGCACTGTCTTCAGTGCAGTTTTGGAGTCTGACAATTTCTACAATACTTTCAAGTAAATGTGGATGGCATGGCTCAATCCCAGCTTTCAGATAATCTGGTTTTGGTCTGCTCTTTGTTAAAGATTCATCCATCAAGAACTGTGCTAGCAAACACTTTCTAATATGAGGGGGAAGAAGGGACTTAATCTCGAACTCTGTTTAGGAGAAACACTGATACCCAGCCTCCCATTAGGCAATCTGAGCTGACACTGTAAACCTCCTCCAGTTCCACCAGGAAAAAACACCAGGGACAAGACTTTGTCTGCCTTTTACATCTTGTCCTACTCCAATTAATGAACATGGCCAGCCCTCCTGGAGGTGAAAACAACAGCTAAATTCAGAGTTCAGAATTTTTGCAGCTCTTCATTTACCCTACAATATTCTCTCAAAACCAATCACTTGACCTTCTCTCCTCTCTTATTCTACTACTAGAGACATATTTTCCCCAGTCTAATAACATTCTGTATATCAAATGAAGGCCCAGAATTGTGCAAAAATTTATCCTGTGCAGCAAATTATTTGCCCCTCTACTTTCCCATACAGGTACCCTTCCTTAGGGGGGAAAAAAAAAGGGAGAAAAAAGCAAGAGATGCAACATGAACTATAAGGCTTAAGGAAATAATTCATTTCCCTACCACTTCATCTTCAGTCCAACACTTCTCAATCAGTTTTGGCACAGGTTTCTTCACCAAGCGCTGCAGGGCTTTTCCAGCATCATAGTTACTTTCGTGTAGCTAAAAAATAAAGAAGACAAATAGATCATTCAATGGAATTAGCAGGGATCTGATATTGGAGAAAAACCACTAAAGGGGGCCACACAAGATGTTCTATGCCTAATTATTTTTATTTTTGATATATGAAGTAAAATTTAAATAACCTGAAGGGTAATTGAGATGTTATTAGTAGAAGAAACAGCATTAAAACAAGTATGTTTTCCCCTTCCTTCCTAAACTTCCCCCAGGTAACCTTTGAGTCCATAAAGCACTGAGGATTTTCTGGTTAACTTAAAAAATATTATTTACATTAGAAATTCCAAGGGAAATTTTAAAAAGCTCCAACAAACTACTTTTCAAAAGGAGTTGTATTTTATACAGCATTTTTTATTCAGATAAGTAAAACCAACTGAAAAAACTAACATACAGGAAGGATTGCAAACCATGAGAAGTCAAGTTCATCCATACAGAAAATTATTTTTATTGCACTGCAAAGATCAACATGTTGTTGGAAGACAAGTGTGGAAAGGAAAAAAAAACCTCTACAGGTAACTAGAGGAGTAGACCTATGCTTAATCACTCTCGGAAGACGTTTCAACAAGTACTATAATGCTTGAACTTTTCCCAAGACTGATGAACTGAACAAGGATGAAGATACAATTACTGAACAGCAACAAGATATGAACTACTTTGTCACTATTAATATAAAGTTATAACAAAATCTGATTACAAGAGGAAAAAAAAAATATCTCATTTTTCTTATGTCAAAAGGCTCAAATTTTAGAACAGAATTGTGCTTCAAATAAAAATAACACAATTACTTTCTTACTGCTGCTCACTTTAGCTGTTTACATCTCTCAACCAATCTGTAAGTACCCATTATGTACATTTGACAATGGTCAGACCCCTTCTACCGTAGGGCCACCTCCTAACGGTACTGGTTTTTCCTTATATTCCTTCTTTTGTCTGGATTTTGTCTCAACTCAGACTGTAAGCTCTTTAGAGCACAAGAATGCCCTATATTCATACTGCACCTTGTAGCATGATTCAGAGACTTTTCAAAGCTGTAATTACTCCAATTTACTTCTGTTAAGTAGGTCTAAGTGATTTCTACTAAGAAACAGAGGCAGACAACTGAATCAAGATAGAAGGGGAAAAAAAAAACATCAGTCTGTACAGAATTTTTTTTTGTGAGACAATAATAAAAATTTGTTCCCACTGAAAGCCAGCTTTGTACAGTTCCCCCAGTAAATAATCTCTCTGTGAAAGGTTTGCGCGCTGACTTTTGAAAGCCACCATACAACTCCCAGAAGGAAGAAAGTCAAATGGCAGCTGAGATTGTTGTGGTGCCATTTACAGCAAAATACAGTGGGCATATATACATGTGTGTGTATTATAAACATATATATATATATATATATATATATGCTTCTTTTAAACCAAACACTGCTCAATCTAGGCTTTAGGTGGGACAAGCCCGCTGTAAGGAAGCCATGGTCCAGAGCCATGCTACTTCTGCAAATTACAGGGCAGAATATTCAACAAGATTTCAAGAGCTACAGCAGAACTTGCCAAAAGCTGGGAAATCGAAAGCAAAGCTCTGCTCTGTACGGGACTCACGCAGCTGTGAAAAGAAAGCACATCTGTAAGACCTGGTACAAAACAGTCTTCACTTTCACTTCCTGGCTTTTGTCAACTCAGGTTTTAAACAGCTTGTGCATCTGGAAGGACACGGTTTTCTTATAAAAGAGGGTTCACTTTTCCAATAAAAATTATACCATAAACAGAACAAAAAGTGGCCATTTCATACAAGGCACTCTGGTCTGTGATACTGGAGCACTTTATGGAATGGTGATTTGGGATACCATATATCATGCTATGCCATCTTCCCATCTATTTTATTAGCATCTCAGTTTTCTGGTCATGAATGCCACAGAATGGATTGTGACAGTCTATAAGCCAATTGGTTTGCAGCACAAAGTACACCAGAAATTACTCTGTTTTCTTCATTAAAGAAAAAGTCCCTGCACATCAACTTTAATATATTAAAAAGAACAGCTCATTTATTCCATTTGCTGATGAAATTTCAGTTCCATATAATCTCAAGCTTCCTTTGTAACACCTGAAGTTTCCGGAAAAAGATTTGCTCAACAATTATTAATAAACACCTCAAAGAGGTTGTCTGAGGTCCAAAAATGCAGAGGAACAGTTAGCTGTAAAAGGAGAAGTGCATAGCCCTCTAAAAAATCAGGCCACTCAAAAGTCATACTGCATATCTCCCACTGCCAGGGATGAACATGTTATCAGCTGTGTTAAAGGAAAAATTAGTGCATTATGGGTTAACACTTCACACAAATTGGATCAAATCTTCTATTATCTGTAGGAACAGATCTTGAACTGATGCAGGTGCTCTTCCACCTCCACCCAGTTATCAGAATATTCAAAGTTTATTTATTCTTCAAGGACTTTTAGAGAAAGCAATGTACTTCTAAAAATAAAAGGTCACTGCTGGGTAAAGATCACTACCTGCAATGTGTTTTTAGAACAAGCAGTAATGTTCCCTTAACTGGCAGTGTGAACATTTTTTTTTCCCCCCTCCTCTCCTTACCAACACCTAAAATAACAATAGCATACAGGGTGTTACTGCACTTGGCTAATATAATGGGAACAAGAAAGAAAACTAAGCCAGAGTGGTTTTCTATTCATTTTCAGCTTTCTATATGGCACCTACAGGGAAGTTACAGACACTCTCTGCAATAATTATAACTATATGTACTTTTATCGTGTAACAATAGAAAACAATGCTTCAGCTTCCAAAAAATTATTTCCTCCCCACACTCCTCCTTCAGTTACCTGATCTCTGCAAGCTGCTGCTAGGAGATGCATTAATACAGCAGAGCCATCAACACAGCAGAGCCTCACATAGCCCTAAGTCCGGGAAATGCATTACCTGAGATCACTTAGTACAAACTATTCCTTTCAAACCTGTCTCCCCACGTGAAATTTCCTACTGTACAACAGCAGGATGGCTTGTAAATCTGCCTCTGTTGACTACATCAGTGTCAGCTCCCCGGACTACACCTCCATGCAAGTGAAACAATGATCTCGGTCCATCTTACCAGAAGCCAGATGATAAGAGTAGAAAGCCTGACTCGCAGTGCCAGTGCTCAACGCCAACACTCCAACAACACTAATGACCTTAATTATTTATTTTTATTATTTTTTTTAAAGATTCCTGTGGCATGAAATAGCTACTTAAAGGCATGAAAATAAGATGTTGTCTTTTCTACTGGGTACACATTAATTTTTCTCCTTGTTTGCACTCCAGCACTAGCAACAGATCCATCTTAAAGAAAAAAAGGACTGTTTGTTTCGCCAGCTCACCTTGCAAATGCTTTTTCTGTGCATGCCACTACCTAAAAGATTTTTCACTTAGGAAATTTGACAGTGTTGAAAAGAATGGTGCTTCTGTTTCTATTCCCTCTTTGCTCTCTCCAAAAACATGCAGCAATGCCAAAGCCTCTTTGTGACTTGGAGGGCATCTTTATTTCGCCTCAAGGACAACACGTGTTTTTCCCTGGCAGCACCATTGCCCAAGCAGCTCAATCTGCAAAAAAATCAGACAAGCCCAGAAAGAATGGGCTGGTCTAAGAGGCAGCTACTCTGGTTACTAAGAAATACACGAGTTTACAGGCCACCAGAACTGTCCCAAATTACCCACAGAAAATATGAGCATTAACTTTTGACCAAGTAATTACATTAATAACAATCACAAAGCCCATAAGCACAGAGCTAAAAGATGAGTCATATAACAGAAAAGACAGATGTGAAAACAAGAGTACTGATACAAGTTTAGATTCTCCTGAAAATGTTACTTTTAGCAAGCAGACAAAAATCAGTTTTTATAAATGCCATGAGTAGGATAATGCAGCAAAAAGGAAAAATATTTTTTTTATAAGTGCCAGAGTTAAATTTACTTGTTTCAATCTGGCCTATTAATTCTCTGCTTATGACTGTCAGTCATTTATTATATATAAGGACTTTATTGGCAAGCAACACAAACATATAAATAATAGCTAATGATGACTGCCTATGGTTTCATTAACTGCTGGTTGAACTTTTCAAGGTATTGCTATAAACAAAACACTAGATTACTATCCTGTCATCTACAGAATACCATTTTTAGCATTAACTCTGCTATCTAAATTTTGAACCACTGTGACATTATATACACACACAACTGCAACAAAAGGAATCAAGACAAATGCACTTACACTTTAAAACAGAAAATACAGCAACTTCCACGTCACTGGACAGGATTTTAGATGAAAGGAAAATTCCAAATGTGCACGTGTTCAAAAACCTCATTTCTATTATAACAGTCATTAAACAATGCTAGATCACAGGGAAGCCTTATTACCATAAAGTCTTCACATTACCACGAGGCTTCAAGTTTCTACTACAGCTTCTCAGCAGAGCTGCCATTTTCTGTCTGCGTGATGTTGCAAATAAATTCTCCTTTTGGCATGGCTCAGCTGTCAGGCACCTCTGTTCTGTAATGAACCCATGAATTACATCTTGCAGCTCTGACATCTCTGGTTTTGCTCATCAAAATATTGTTCTTCAATTGTAATTTATAACTTAATTTAAATGTCCCTTTTACTGTGACCTTTTTCGATCAGAATGGCACTGCAACTGGCAGCTTCTACTTCAGCAAGGCATCCTTTTGCAATTACAGTCATTATGATCTCCGCTGAAAAGCTCATCTGACTTAGGCTGCATTCATGCTGCAATATTAAATAATTGCAGTCCATTAAGAACACTGATAGATTCCACAGTCTTTTTCTCTGAGGAAAAATTGTTTCTATATAGTAATAAAGTAGCACTGAACTATTTTGAAATCTACCCAGAAAAGCCAATAAATGCAGAAGGGATTGTTCAGCCCAACCACACTTTTGTGGGGATGCTGTCATGTCCAGCATTTATGGGATAGCACTGGAATTCAGGAATTCTCCAGGTTCAAGTGTTGGCTCTTCCACTGAATCATCCCTGGTCACGGACAAATCACATTAATTGCAGGGCACAAAGATCACAAGCCTGACCTGCCAAACATGAGGTAAATACCACCAGTATTGCAAGAGCATTTTAAGACTTAAGTATTACAGGAGTCAAAAGATTAATTTTTCATTGCTGCCAACCAAGATACTTCTGTGGAACTGTAAAAAAAAGAAATACGGTATTCACCTGGTACTGCACAGATGATATTTTCATAATATCCCTGTTTAAGCACCAGTTATTGTAATCCATGCAGGCTTAATTATTGTAATTATTAATGAGGGATTTGCTCCTGTCACTGAAGGGGACAATGGTCAAGATACCCAATAGCTCTGTAAAGCTGTAGCATGTTTAAGAAAGCAGAAAATAAAGAGGAGAGAGAAGGAAAAAAGACAAAAAGGAAAATGAAAAGGAGAAAGAATTACTGCCACATGGCTAGAGTTGCTAGGTGTTCTGGTGTCTAATCCAAGCACCTAATTTAATACAAAATGGAATTCAGGCCACTTCTTTCAGTAGAAGAGCTGACAAATTTCAGTTTGATGCAGATATTCTTTATAGCTATAGACATCTCACCCTACTATCAAATGGAATATGTTCCATAGCAAACGTATCTCATTAGGTGAAACAGCAAAATCTATTTTCAAATTTGCAGCTTTCTTTAAAGTGCTCATCCTCCAAAATGGCAAGATTTGATTTTTATCAACCATGTCTGATACTCAACAAGACTCTAGCCCCAAATGCCCTTTAATTCCAGGAATTTCCTTCCCATCTCCTCTTTGAAATTCTACCTCCTCCTCACCTGCTGCAACACACTAAACAATCTGGATCAGAGAAAAAAATATACTGTCCTTTCAGACAGCAAAACTACTTTGCCGAGCTCCCTCTGGTGCCCAAGGACAACAGAACCTTGAACCAATCAAGAACCTCAACTGTCCAACAAACTGGCTCTGGCCAACTACCTGGTTTTGCCAACATGCTGTCAGGTGACTGGGAAGTTTTGATTTATAACTAGATGACACAGCTTGGTGTGCAACAGAATTCAAAACTAACAAAAAAAGGTGACAGAAATCAGTAAGTTACTTCAAGAGAAAATTACTACCAGTTCTCTTTTTCTAAATCTTTGATTAGTGGTATCTGACAGCTTGAAAATACAGAAATTACTCCCCACTGCTTAGGTTAAAAAAAATAATAATAAATAAAAAGCAGCAACTTCCATCTCTTCCCCCCAGTTTTCATCTGTTCTAAGCTTCTAAATAATTCTAATTGCTACAAAGTGATCTAATGATCTAAGATGCTAATGATGGCGATTAAAAAGCCAGACGCTTGTGTTACATCCATTTTTCACACACTGGTACTGCCAGGGCTCTGCCTAACAACTGCAAACCACAGAACAGTAGAGGGAGCCAACTGTGCCAGCTGGTTTTGTGGGTCAACACAACAGGCATGGCTAGTGCTCTGCAAGGATCCAGGGCAAGAACTTGGCAAATACCCAAAACACTTGCCACAGCATTTAAAAACAAAACAAAACAAAACAAACAAAACATAGCATTTAAAAACAAAACAAAACAAACAAACAAAAACAAAACAAACAAAAAACCAAACGCAACTTAAAAAAATACATATTCCAAAACAATTTTTTAAAGTAACCATGGCAGTTATTTTGGGCCCTTTTTATCTGCCCATTTCAACAGTTTCTCTAGAAAGATTTCCTGAATCGCCTTACAAATAAAGTGCTGCAGTTTTTCCCCTAAGAGCAAGGATAAGGATGAATGAAAATTCAAAGTGGCAAAATTCTTACACACTAGAAGTGGTTTCATCTTCCAACATGCCTAGGCAGAGAGTGATGGCCCCTGAAGTGCTATGCTACCTCATTTGAACCATGAGAGTAGCTGTTAATTAAGATTCATCCAAAAGGAAAACTAGTAATAATAAGAAATGCTAACATATATTTAAATAATTTTTTATGCTTTCAACCTTGTCTGTAGTTAATGAACAAGAAAATCTGGTCTAAGGGCAAGTTAAAACAGGGAGTAATTTGTCTCGGTGACATCTTACTTGGAACTGAATTTCCTTAAACCGATATTACACTGTCATGTTTGTCACTCATAATGACATGTTCCCATGTAATAGTCTGTTACGAGAAGTCATAACAATGCTATTAGTAAAGAGAGATTTACACAACATTAGCATATGATTGTTTTGTCTTTTTTCCACGTAGCAGTATGCCAGCTTAAGTGGTGGCACTTTTTTAGCATACGAGGATAGAGTTGATGGCTCTTTGATTTCCTCAGCAAAAATAACACACATACCAAAAATGACAAAAACCCTCTGAGATTCACCCTTACACACCGAGTTTGCACACTGTCATTTCCAATTTCTTTTCTAGGGTCTGCTGTTTTATGTAGCTGATACTCACACCTACTCTTGAACCAGAAGAATGAGTAAGGCAGAACACTGAGAACCAATTATTATTCCAGAAGTTTTTTAAAACTGAGAACAAAGAAGTAATTTAACTCCTTCTTGACCTGGATCCTCTGAGAAAAGAACTGTGGAAACTCTGAACAGCAAGCATAGCTCAAAAGCAGCAAAGGATAAGAGAGGTCATGAGTTTCTGGCTTTGTATTAGTATGGAGCACAAAAAAGATCTTAAAGCAGATCCGATACTAAATCAGAGCTCTGGAGGACAGAGGCAAAGACACAGGAGGAAGGGAGGGGAAAAAACTACAGGCAAGATTTACCCCAACTCTTACCCCACAGTATGTGCCAGCAGTAGCAGTTATGTTTATGCTCAACATTCACCATGTTATGATCTTTCTATGGATTGTCTGCTCTAGGGCATCAGCTTTCTAGCACAGAGCAGGATGAACTTTCTCAGCTTATTTTTTTCCAAACCTATTTGTCAGCCATTTCTGCTCTCTGAAATCACTGTTGTAGTATTAAACACTTCTTTTGATAGTTCTAATCTGCAGGATTTACCAGCTCCAATTCTTGTAACTGGCCCTCATCACATTAAGACATTTTAAAATCAATTCTTGCAGCCTTTGCATATCTAAATTCGAGCTATGACAACTTCCTAATATCCTTGACAGTTTTTACCTGCTCTCCTGCTGAAGATGAAGCCGTAACTTCAGTGAACTTCTAGTATTACCCGTAAGGTGCAAAGTGAGATGCCAACCGAGGAAGAATCCCTTGCTGCTCCTTCTCCCTCCACACAGCTCAGCCTCAACCAGCTTCTGCAGTGCTGCCTAATACAGTCCTCTGGGACACCAGTAACTCTCACATGTTCTATTAATGATACAACAGAGGTAACAGCTCTCATTTCTCAAAAGCTTAGAAGTATGACGTGGACAAGCAGGATGTTCTCTGTACAAGCACTAGGATCATACTTCTGAGAAGTTCTCAGTCCCACAACGAAGGAACACAAGTATTGAATTTCCTATGTCTAAGAGAATTTTTGCAAAACACGATGCCAGGATTGGAGTCTCTACAGGATCTCAGGCAAACAAGGACACACAAAGAAGCAAACAGAAATAGTTTCACCTGCTTGTCTGAACATGCTTGAATCTGATCCTGCCACAGAACTTAACTGTAGGGTTGTTTTTATTTTCATTTGAAAACTGGAATTCCTTCTCCCCATGCTCCACGTCAGTACTACAGACAGCCCAGGTTACCCACCAATTGCATGTGTTACAGAAGAAATTCTTCCACAAGTAAAACAGTGGCATCACAACTGGCCATTTTTAAAAAATACTTCCACCAGACTTTTTTTCCTTCTACAGAAGAGGACAAAACAGTTTGTCAGATGCTTTCCCACACTGAACATGTCATTAGAGTGGGTGATGCACTTACAAGTAAAGAATGCTAAGCAAAATAAAGTAGTTAATTAAACTAGCCTGACTTCGAAAGGGAATGAACTCTAAGCTTTTCTATTGATTTCCAAATCTCAATTAGCTTGGAACAGGAAAAAAAAAAACAACAACAAAAAAAAACCACCCAGAAAACCAGCCATTTCACAACTGGCTCATTAAGTCCTGGCTCTCCTGCATGATTTTTGTACTAAGGATCTCCACAGGTATCTTGTAAATATAGTGTTTTGAGGGGCTTTTTGCTGGTGTTCTAATTATTAAAGAGTGATGCCTATCCACACTCAAAGCCCAAAAGCACTAAAAAGGCAAAGTGCATTACTACCGAGCACTAATTATAAAACTTTTGCACCAACCATACCACCCCTCAGAATGCAGTGATGTTGTCCACAGTGGCCCAAACAAAGTCTGAGAGTAACTCAAATTAGCATTTCTATTTCCCTTTTCACTTACTAGGAAGAGTTCTGCCTCCAAGCAATGTGGTTCTCCAGCTGACGAGATAGGAGGAACTGGGTACTTGAAATGTTTCCATCACCTACCATTTCACCAATAAAAACGGCTTCACGCATTATGGTTCAAGTATGAAACTGGAAAAATAGAAGTGTACTGAATATGCATGTTTTCGTTTTACATGACCAATATTTTAAGGTCTAATGCATCCAATGATCTTCATGAATATTCAAAGCGCAAAACTCAGCTAGTTTTACAAAGCCAGCCCAAATTCAGCTACCTGTTCTGCGGTAGTGTAACAAAAAAGCCCCTCGCTACCTAAAAATATCATGGTGAAAGATCTTCAGGAACTAATAGCTCCTCCTCCAAACCTCTCAGTACAACAGCCAGTACTCATCAGGAGGGCAAACTCCAAACAAAAACTTCAGCTCCTTCCTAAGGGTTACAATGACAAATGGGGCATCAAATCCCAATAGCCAAACAAAAGAATAGGAATTGAAAAGCACCTGAAACATTAAATGAATAATCATTTCAATGAGCTGATATATATGTTGCATTGTGCCTTCCTTGATCTTCATTTCTATCAGGTATAATTAACAATAAATCATTCTGGAGGCTACAGCATCTGTTATTACATAAATAAAACACTAGCAAAGGAGCTTGTCAAGACTGATTTATATGAAGAGCTGCTCTGAAGTTTATTGGATTTCCATAATAAGAAATCATACCATATAATATATATTTTTTTTACATTAATCTTCTGGGTTGTATACAATAATTTCTGAACAAAAACACAACTTAGTGCGGGGTAAGATTCTCACAAATTATTTATCAGATAAATCTCATATGTTTTAAATAGATGGTGAAAAGAAAAATTAAAAGAGCACCATTTTATGGCAGGACAACAAATTACTTCTCTAAACTGTTTTAAGTTAGTCAAAAAAAAGTAGGCTCTCAGAAATAAGTTAAAGTTTCTTAAAATATTCCACCTGACAGAACTATCAATCATAAGAAAACATTCTTCTGTAAATTCAAAGTGAACAAAGAAAGTATCTTCACTGCTTTCTAAAAACTACAATGAACAGTATTAGTACATAGAGTAGATTTTTGAAGCATGAATAAATCAAACACCACAGAAGCCTAAGGACCTCTCAAAAGCCACTAAGGTCAAACCTTGCAGGCTATATTTCCTCAGAAGTACAACAGTCCATGTTCAGGCAGAGTAATGGGAACTCCACTGTGTCAATACAGGGTTTGGAAGCTACACTAGAGAGGAACAGAGAACTTGCACCTCAATACCTACAGCAAAAGAGGAACTTAAGCAAAGCTGAAGTTAATGAGATGACTACAAGAAAATCACAGGGTAAATCTCACTGCTATACACTAAGATGTCATATTGGAGGGAAGGGGAAAGTCATGACAACAGCAGTCAAAAACATTACACACAGACAAAGAGATTCTTAAGGGGATAAATTAAGAGTTTGTATAGTGTTTTTATTTCAGAAGTGTGAAAACCACCTCCCATTCAGAAAATGAATCACCAGTGATTTTCTAGAATAGATGTGCACTAGAAATACAAAAAGAATAGAATCAAAATATTTTGGGACTAATCTAAGTCTCAGAAGCAAGAAGTCTACAAGTGCAACTAGAGGCTCCTTAGAGCCCCAAGTAATTCAAGGGGGTAATTAAAGCAGATAGTAAAGCAGTGAAGTTAAATGAATTTTCTGCATTAGTGTTTTATTACAGACAGCAAGGGGAAAGAAATTCCAATTCCAGAAGCTCTTTGATGATGCTCTGATGCCTTAACAGAGATTTGAGTCTCCAAATGTTAGGGAACAACTTAGAAAAACACCATATTTCAACAATTTTGCCAAATAAGAATGAAAGTTCTGCTGCTGTTTATTTAATAAGTACAGAAGCACATTTTAGATCTTAATCCTATTTTACTCGTGTCTGTTGCAGGAAACAAGACAAAAATTGATGCAAAGACATGTAATCAAATACACGCATAAATAAAACAAAAAAGTGAGTGGTTTTGGTAAGCTAATGTTACATAAGTAACAGTTTTCACGTCAAGAATACAGGCATTTTAACTTGAGTATGGATACCATGTCATACATACCTGATCATGGACTTGACCCGTTACAAACCCGTTCTACAACTTACACAGACTGAGCTTCTTTTTAATGTTCTAAAGTGTTTAAAAGCTTCACGTAATGAGATGCTTTACTGAGAGTAAAGAATCAGTTAAGCATATTTAATGTGATTAATTTGATAAAGTCAGTTCCACTCACTTTAATAAAACAACCAAATAACAACATGCTTAGGATACTTCCTCTAAACAAACAAATAATCTGTTTTCTGTTGCAGTGATTATCACTCAGTTTCTGATGTGTATCACAACCATCTACAAGCTTTCAAGAATTTTATAAATAAAATGGTTACAAACTATGCAACTGTAAATAATTAAAGCACAGCGAGCAGAGACAGACATAATACTGCGGTCATAAGGTGGTATTTAACAATAGCCAATTTGAAAAGACAACATACTATGTTGTTTTTTGTTGGTATCCCTGGTTTTATTTTTACTGAATGAAAACAAATTACTTGAGCCTCAAGCACTGTGAAGAAAGGAACGTATGAGTGGCTGTAGATCATTACAGTGCTGGACACTGAGGCAGAATGTGCTTAAAACTACTTTTAGGAAAGAAGATCTTTAAAATTAAAACTGAAGCTACATACTGCAACACAAAAAACATGCTCAACTGAAGTTGCTCTCAGCTTCCAGTCCTACCAGCTGTCCATGGGGTCTGTAGTTTTTCATTATGATGGTCCCTAAAATAATTTACAGATTTATCTAGAAACTCACTCAGGAAAGGGTCCATCCTGCCCTTTCCACACCTTTCCCAAGTGCATGTGATTAGACCGTAGCCAATAATCACAAGTGACAGGTCAGAACTCAACTGTTCGTACCTCCAAGATATGTTTTATGGATAAAAAGTGACATAAAAAAGAGGAAGAATGAAAACTGCTTGTTGGTAGAGTCAGCAGATCTGTCTATGTGTTTCTTCAGAGTAACATATGACCAGTTACACAATTCCTTTTATTATATTTCAGGAAGGAAATAATGAAGACACAAAGGTCAGCTTAGAGTCACTGCCACCAGAATTCTCCAAAAGCTGCAGATAGGGCTCTGGGGAAACAGCCAACTATAGATTCACTATGTTACCAAAAAATATGGAATGACAGACAAGTTTCTTCAGCTTGATCTTAAAATAACATTTAATGTATCATGATTTATTGATGTTAGTGCCCCCCAAAAGAGCTGGCTGCACTGAAACTGTGCGAGCATCTCAACATACACTCACATCTATAAAACTACCCAGTAATACTTTATTTATGCACATTATGTTTATGCAAGAGATAAATGGATTTACATGCATCCAAATATAAATAATAATGAAGACTGGATCACGAGTGGGACAAATTCCAGTCATTACCAGATACGTGACAATAGTGTCATTTGATGGTATTATGAATTTTCCTTCTAGGAAATAATTCTCTTCCTACAGCTAGAAGTTAGCTGGACTGAATAAAAGGACCAATAGCCAGGTCCAGTGTCAGCTGAGTAAGTACCAATTCCAGCTGATGTACCTGACCTGAGCAGCTGCCCACACAGAACATTCACTAGCTGTCCTCCTAAAGGCACCACCCAAAAGTTTATCACTGAATTTCTGTAGGTTAGATTTTTGAAAACTAGTAGGTGTTTGAAAGAAAGTCATTATATCCTAGGCTACTATCATATTGTGATCCCAAAATCTATTTTACCTGCTAAATATCTGATGCACTATACGCTTTAAGTAGTCCAGAAATAAATGGAAAGGCTGTTTTTCCATACGGTAGATCTATACACTTACTGTATTGAGTGCATTAAGGGTAGTGTCGTCACGGGAGGCTGCAACACAACCATCTTCTGTGGATCCTCCATCACACATGCCTGCAAAAGCTGCCATGCTCCTTTAGAGGTGGAAGGGGAAAAAAGTTTAAATTCTTCAGCACATCATGCAAAACACAAATAGTATATTCACATATTAAATCACAAATTTCAGAACCTTGCAATGCTGTGGAAACAAGTGAAACAAGGTGCCACAAACACTGCTTTTGTTATGCAAACCTTGGTCATCTCAACATGGAATAATTAATTCAAAATTAAAATCCAATCCAAGTGGATTTCATCAACTGAAAATCTGCACTGCAGTAGTACCAAAGCCTAATCAGGATAATGGAAGATATAACCTCCAGACATGAGACAGCAAACCTATTGTGATCTCAGTTTCACTACGTTAGAAAACTAACTTAAACTGCAGATTCCTCACATCTCTGAATTCTTGCAAACTACAAGTAATTTACTCATACTTTGAATTATTATGAGGCTCATCAGTGCATCTCATTAATCTATCAGAGATCTGTAAGAAACTGAAATGCAAACTAGAGCTCATTTGAAAAACATTTTAGTTTCTGAAGGAATCCCATGCCATCACAGCTATTTCTCTCAGAGCAGTTACTTCTCTTGTTACAAGGGACACATCTAATGCTCTTTCTATCATGCTAGCACATACTGCTGGCTCTGCACTTTTAAATCCAAATGGCACAGCTAAAGCAAAGATTCTGTGTTGGCCCAACATCAAATCAGAACATTCTTGTCTCAAACTAAACATTTCAGGTTATCTGGTTGACATCCACACTACACCAAAACAGAAGAGAGAGTGACTGTAGCCAACTGCACATACATGACAGTCCACATCTCCACTACAGCGTTCTAAAGATACTGGTAGTATCTTGGTTGCAATTACCTTGCTGCCCTAAGGTACATAAGTAAGTCACAGTCATTGACTCCTGGCATCCACACAAGTTCTTCATGCTGTGTCACTGTGTCACCGTCTGGGGAAGGAAATGGCTGCAGATCAGGAAGCTTGGCCTAGAAATAAAATGAAGAGTTCATACAGTCAGTACAGTTGTTAACAAGGATAGGAGGATACACGAGTGTTATTAATACCAAATTTTGTAAATTCTCTGGAATAAGATGATCTCATAGATGGAAGATATTCAGACAACAGGTGGTGAAGCTATTTGATGCAAGTTTCAGAAGTCTGAGGAAGCTGGGTCATTAAGCCCCAACCTGTTCACTTTATCCATCATTCCTTCTTTTAGGAGAGCAGTTCACTTTCTGACAGTTATGCAGAATTAACACCACCTCTCAGTCCACCACCAGTGAAGCCCTTTTGTATATAGACAAAGTGCAAAGATGTCTGCAGAAACATCACAGCTTGAAAGGAAACCATTTTATACTGTGTACCAAGTCCTCCATTGTATAGAAGACAAACACTGTTGGACAATCTACTCTCAAAGAGACAGTTTTCATTTGTCAAAAAGATGCTGTTAGAACTTCTGGCCAGGCTAAAACACACTCATGTAACATACTAATATGAAAGATGGCAAGAATGTGGCTGCCATATGTGTACCACTACACATCAGTAAAAAAACCCTACCCATTTGACATTGAGTTTAAAATTAAGTGCTCAGTAAATCATGAAAACTCTAAAGAGAAACAAAGAAATTTCCTGAAAATGAGATAGCTCAGTGAAATTAGCTCTGCCTCTAAATAAGTATTACACTGTATCCAGAGACCCAATTAGCATCTTTAGTCATCTACTGCTATGGGATGAGATAGCCTGAGAGCCTCTTCTGAAACAGTTTTTAAGCCCTGTAATTACCTCCTATGCTCACAACTGCTGAACATGTTTGAAAGGCAACATTTATACATAACCAGTAATTACAAGTCACAGGTTCAGATGTCTTTCATGTTCTGCTCTTTAATCTGTAACTTTATTTTACTTCTTCCCTGGGAAAATGGATTATGTCACTGAACTTCTCTTCTGGAAAAAGATAAGCAAGCGTTATACCAAGATGAGATTTCTGTGAGAGCTATGCTTTCCAGCAACCAGAGCTTTCACAAATTAAAAGTTCATCCTATTTACCCTACGAACATGCTTAATTACTAGATTTACTCCTAAGAGCAACTTCCTCTTGAACATCTCTGGTCATTAATTTGTTAGACAAGTTTTCATAGCAGAACACTTAGCAGAGATCCGTTCTCCTCCTCCTATGCGTGTGAATTTTGAAAACAACTGCGATTCTACAAAACATTTACCTTCATTTGTGTCCCTACTTGCTATTATGATACAAGCAGTAGTTTGAGGTATCTGTGCACAAAGTATCAAAAAAACCCCATCAGTCCTCTAGTAAGACACACAATTTAAGGAAAATGAAGGCAACAGGTATTCATCAGAAACCACTACTGGGATCTCAAGGCTGTTTCCGGATTCTGCTCCACACACCTTATTCTCAGTAAGGTGGGTGGAGGAAAGTGCATCCACTCCCTGAGTTAACACAGGCCAGTGTGTTTAATAAAACAGGACTATTTTTACACTTTCCACAGAATGAGTCAGACTACAGAATGGAAAACGGAAAAGATAATCTTCAATCTGACTTCCTACTGCAGCCTACAATCAACCATCATGTATCTTAAGATTATACCTTATACTAATTAACGGGAGGAGAATATATCCTCTTAGTGATGACATCTGTCAGAAACAGAGATGCTCAGCAAATGAGTGAAAGAATAATGGAAGTTGAAAATATTAAGCAAGTAAAAATTAACAGTATTCTAAATCAGTGGACTTTCTTCCTACTTTTTTTTCCATCCATAAATGCATCTGGTAATTATACCTTACAGCACAGGTGACTAATACGTGTCAAAATATTAGATGACAGTTTGAGATGAAAGTTGTTTTGAAGGTATCATTTACAGTAGACTTATAATGACTAGTGAAAAGAATACTAGAGGTTTAATCACCAAGAACTATTTTCCACTAAATGCAAAATATCCTTAAGAAAGTTACATAGGTTCCATAAATGTTTACTTTCACTAGTTATTTAAAAAGATTTTTAAAAGAGTTTGAATGAATATTTATCACTTGGATGGAAAAATCCAGCCCTTGGACAGTACAAAGTCAATTCCACAGGTAAAGGAGAGCACTCAGTTCCTAGTGAGGAGATGCAAAGCCACAGACACACCACCAGACAGAGCACAGAGACAAACATAAAAGGTAGAGCAGGTTTACAGTGAATTCTGCATTAATGACAGCTACCTTAACAGACATGCTTAAAAGCACTGGATCCTCTGTTAAAAAATGGATACATACAGAAATATGTACATATATATATCAACAAAGTTGCTGTACAGGAAAGAAACCTCTCAGGTTTAAAGTTCCCACATCCTTCTAATTTTGTAACGTTGTTCTTGGAAAACTGCTCTTTTTTTTTAATCACTATTATAATTCCATTTTGTTGACTGCATAGATTCATGAAAAAGACTCTAAATGTTATAGGTAACATACTCTACAATTTTACTATGCAAATTAAAAGATCTACTTTGAAAATAACTGGATAATACCACCAAATTAAATTTTTAGTTTATTAAATATTGCTTGGAGAAAGCCAGCTTAGAATGTATTGATTTCTAACTCCAGAATATCCTCAGTAATAGCTGGAATTCTTCCTTCATTTTCAATACTTACTCAGATTCCTTCAATTTTACTCTGTAAGTAACCCAACAGCACTTCTGCTACTAAAAATCATTAACACATCAACATTTGACACAGAAAAATCTCATTAACTCAGGATGAATCTAGAAAACACTCAGTGTATTTGAATGCATACGATTTTAAGTAAGTGTCCTGTGAACAGATCAAGTGGCAAAAGCATGTCCTCTAGATATTAAAATACAAACAAAATTCCTTACCTGATGGCTGGGTCCAACTCTGATTTCACCTTGGGTACTGTTTAGCCTCCTAATATAAAAAGAAAAAACAAAACAGGAATGAGAAAGAATTACAATTAATGCAATTTAGGATCCCATTCTCTATTTTTGTCATTGCATTTCCAATGTAAATGAAAGAGCAGCAAACATAATTTGGCATTAAGAAAACAACAAAGGATATAGTCAGGGGTGCTACAGGCCAGACTGCAAATAATAAAAACCAATGGGGCGAGTCTGGGAACTTTTAGTCAAGCAACTGATGTCAAGAAGAGGATCAGTGTGACCTGTTTAGATTTCATGCAGTACAGAAGCAGCACTGACTTCTAATCAAGATCCTTTAAAAGCTGCTACAGTTCTCTACAGCTCTGAACTGCTCAAAACCACCCACCAACTCAAAAGCCCCCCATGCAGAGAATGACTTTCCAACAAGCATCTGACTTCTGCTGGTACCATGTTCCTTTAACTGCCTATTTCAACACCAAACCTAAAATATCACAGACAACATGGTAAGCACTAGGCTACAGAGTAATACACAGGAAATATCATGTTCCTCATGAACAGCTTTGTGGTCATTTTCATCTAGAAAGAGAAAATATCTTAAATACAAATATTTGGGGTATCAACCTTTGAAGAACAGAGCCTTGCGTTACCAGAAGTGGCAAAACTCATCTCTCTTTTTTTTCTTGACAGAGTTCATGGTAAACCATTCAAGTGACTTTGGATCTTACATGCAATATTATCTAGCTCTTGTTTTAAGAGGTTAAAATTATTATTGCTGCTGTTAATTCATTTGCTAAAATCACATCAGATGGCATGACACAGAAGCATGGAAAATCTAAAAAGCACTAAAAACATATCTTGTAACATTTGTAGAAGTGAATTTAATTCAATTCATCCAAAAAGGGCTTCCCTTCTACAGAATACACTTGGTCTTCATATTTTTCCACTATTTTGAACAGATATTTATATAAAAAACTTCAAGTTCCCAATGAACTGTCCTCCATGCAGTGATAATTATACTGTGAAGAGCTCTGTGGTGCTCACAACAAGGGCTGGAGTTACTGAAACATCACGTTATATGCTAGAAGAAAAACTATTTTACCATGCTGAAGTAGAATTACCCTGGCAACAACAGAAGTTAAAGATACACCAACATAAACCAGAATAACACATCTGACATGATAGAATTTATTTTTCTTCCTAAATTTTGAATAGATTAATGAAGTAAATAAAACTTTATCACTAAAGAGTGCCCTTTGACCTTTTTTCTTTTTTAAATATAAGCAACAAGAAGGTACACAAACAGAATTATTTACTGGAAATACTAATTTCTCAAGGACTACAGTTGAATCCATGAGGCCTCTGAGCTGTAACCTCACATATCCAGCTCCTGTCAAGAGCCAGAGCACTATAGTCTCTAAAGACACTTGTGCCTGAACATTGGTATTTGGGATACTAAACACAGCTACAACTTGAATGACTCTCCAAGATTCCTGTAAAATAGCATTAAAGAACACAACCAAATCCAAGGAAATTCAATATCCTTAAGATCAACATTCTTTTCCTATACATTTTTTTTAACAGACATCTTTTATTTATATTCTGCATATTACATTAAAAGGACAACAAAATTCAGAGCTGTTGTAAGACAAATTTTTGAATTTAACACGTCAATAACTGCAACACATTTAACTTGAGTCTCAACACACTGGCAAGGAAGAGCACACACACAAAACTAACAAATCAGCATCTTCAATCTGGAAATAGCAAACTTGAATTCATCTTGCAATTTGCTGTTAGAGGAATAATGACATCATTTCACAAGTAAGCTGCCACCCTGCAGGATTTCTGATTCACCCTGCTGTGTTCACAGTGATCATAAGCAATGACTGAGAAACAGCTTCCTTTAAACTTTAAAAATTAAAAACACAGCTGTAAACTGCTAGCCCAGAGCAAAACTAACAACGGAGAGTTTAAGCCATTAAATAGTATTTGAAGTCAAAAAGGTTACTGGAGGGTTTTTTTTGACATGGTCATTTGCATATCTTTATGAAAACTTTCACCTTAATATTTCAAAGTATGTTTCACGTGTGTTAAGTTGAAACTTCACCTTACTAACCATTCTGAAATGTTAACTCATTGGTGCACGAGTGGGTGAACTACAGCAGTGGGTCTGAATGGACCTGACCCAAGACAACGCGACAGGAGAACCTGTCAGACAGGAACTAACACCGGCTTTGTAATGCTCAATCTTACATCCCGATGTCTAGGCAATGCTACCTCCCTGGTAAGGAGATCCACTCTAAAATACACCCCAAAATTCTCCTGAAAAGAATGAGAACGCGTCAAAACGTTTTTCTCCAATGCGTATTTTTGCAAGACATGATCTGACACCGTCCTCTTAATTTCAGGTTATGCAAAGAAATGACTGAACTAGAAAAAAATCTATTTTTTATTTACAACAAAGTTATAAATTAAATACTAGGATATATTTTTTCAGGTACGAGGCATCAGAATTTTTCCCCGTGAGGAATTAAGGGGAAAAATGACAACAGAAAATGCTGATGCTCTTCCTTGATTCCCAGAATTCATTTTAAAGCCAGGCACACCTCTACTAGTCAGTGCAAGTCAAACTTTAACAGGTCTACGCCGTTTCTGCCAGCTACAATACTTCACACCAGCCAAAAGTGGCACAAGTTTTGTACTTAAACAGAAAATTAAGCTATTTTCTGTTTGGATAGGAAAAGATCAGCAGACCAAATACCCTCCAGCTCCCAGTTTTTTCAGTTGTATCACACTGAATATAATACATAAAGCGTTGAAGAATTGCGATTGCAAATTGCAAAGATTAAGGCAAAGTTTTGGATGGGAATTCTGCTCCTAACTACTCATGTGGAGTTAAGCTGGGGAAACTCAATGGGGCTTATCCATGATTCCCCACATGGAAATGAAGTGTCGAGAGAAATATTTCTGTGTGCCTTTTCATCACTCATTTACCATTTCCTGATTATATTCACACCCCAAAGGTACTCCCTTCCCCCTGCCCCAAAAGGTAAGGACTAGATTGAATTAGGCTCCTGTGCAGGAAGCTCTTTCAGATCCCACTACATCACTTTTTTTTTTTTTTTTTAAAAAAAAGGACATAAAGCTGATCGCTCTCTGCAAGGGCACACAATCTGTTAAATAATTTTTACTGTTTCCACGTCCCCAGGAATGGGTTTACAAATGGAAAGAAAATTCTTGCTATGGGAACTAAAAAGCACTGTAGATTTTTAAGCTAAATTATATTGGTGGAGAGCAATTACAGTAATAATGGAACAGCACTTTGTGTTTATTCTGTGGGCAAGAAAAAAAAGAGGACTCAACACCGTATATGAAATCTGACACAAAAGAAACTGATGTAACAAAGCAGTATCCATAGCAACAACAACTTAATATTTCAGTCCTCTTCAGCTGCAGTGGATTAAATATAATGACAAGATGTTCCCTTTGAAAAGTAACCTGTTGCCATGACAACGTTGTATTCTGCAAAGTAAACAGGGGCTGGTCAGAAAGGAGATGGAAGCTTGCGACTGAATATCAAAAAGGCAAGAAGCCTCTGTAGCAGAGGAGGGCAAAACAAGCATCTCTAATCCGAGAGAGGCTTGTTCCAAACAGTCTGGAGAGAAGAGAGAGGATGTTCAGTTCAATAAAGCTTTGTCCTTTCAATTCTAAAGCAACAGGGAAGGTTGGAGGTTCAAGGCCAAAAGCTGCGCCACTGAGAGACAACAGTTCAGAGGTGAGGATGAGAAAGGAACAGGAGGCAGCACAGGGCGGTGCAGAGCTTTAATTTATCAGCTTTAGAAAGAAGGGAAGAGAGGAAGGCAGGCTGGCAACAACAGCTCCTGCATGATTTCCAATAGGGAAACAAGTTTAACCCTCTCTGTTCATCATCTCCCTCCTGTCTGTACTGTACACCAGACCTGTACCATTTACACCCAAGCTGGCACACCTGGTAGCCTTTGTCCATGAAAATAATGCAGCACTGCAATGCCACCAAACCTGAACCATGGCAACAAGAGAACTGTCACAAGACAGAGTCTGACCTGCAATGGAGTACAACAGATCAGCTTTGAGAATAACTCGAGTTCAGGACTTGCAACACCAACTGCTAGTAGAGTATTGCCAGAGCCATGTAGGATTGAAGGCTGGAAACGTGCAGCAAAACTCTCCAGAGTTTGGAGGCAAGAGGCATTTCCAGGCTTCTGTGTAGCGCTTCTCTGTACTGTCCTCTCTTTGACATGAATCCAAGTCAGTTCTTTACCCAGTACATTTAGTGAAGATCTCTGCTAGGAAGTCAGGCTTCTGAAAGGAACTCCACATGCTGTACACATAAGGAAGACCTTCACGGTCAGGAACCGTGTGTACAAGGTGGAAACTTAGAAATTGCGATACTGCTGCCTTCACGTTTTCCTTTTTATGACCAAAGTTCAGCAAGAAACACGCTACGCAGTAATTGCACACATTTTATACTGACTTACATGCCTCAGACAGGGTGAGGGAGGTGGTACAACTGCAGTATCACATTGAACCAACTCTGTTCTTCATCAGTTCATTTCACTGAGCAACAGCCATGGTTTAATTTTGTTCTGCTGTGGTCACCACACACTCGATGCTCTGCACCACATACTGCACTGCCACCAGCTTTCTGAAACACCAGCTATTAGCCAGCAACACCTCAGAAAACATGAAAATAACTTCATGCTGCCATGAAGTTCAAAAAAATAAAACTACAACCAAAACACCATGACCTAAACATCACTTATATGACAGCTCTCTGTGTTACTGATGTAACTATTCTTGGCATAATCATTCCTGATTCTGTAAATTGAGGTGATCTGTAACTAAACTAGAAGGATGTTGCAACAGAAGAAGGTTTTTAAACCAGCCAAATAGTTCAATCACAGACCATCTCTCAGTCTATCTGATTCCCTTTGTAGCTCTCCAAAAAGGGTAATCGGTTACATAAACTGAAAGCATGATACAGTAAAGCAATTACTAGATGTTTGTGATTTCTGTAAAATTCAGATAAATCTGTCGTTAGGAAAGAGAAAGTCTCAAGAAAAGGTTTTTAAAAAATCCTTTTATGCAAATAGTCCAATACCCAAGATGCCTCTTCAGAGGCATTTCTAAAAACATCTGGCAAGGATCATTTTTTTCCATCTCTAGAGGGACAAAACTGGAGAGAATAAAATTACTCCACTCCAACTTCAGACAGTTAAAAAAATAGTTTATCAGGGCCTGAAAGGGACTGGCATTACATTCAAGAGATTAATTTGCTAGGACATTCTGTTTCATTTTATTCCATGAATCCATAAAAAAAATTCAGAACCTCCCTTGCCAGGCTCCTCCCTCATCCGATGCTGTGCAGGCTCTGTCTGCAAAGACTTAACTGTAAAAGAGCTTTACATATATTTGCTTCTCTGCAGCACGAAAGAAATTGTAAGATTTCACCACAACGATGCAAAATCGACTGTCCACAAACACAATAAGCCTCTGTCATACATCACAGCTCTATTCTTACTTTCTCAAAGTATCTGCATATGGTCACTGCTGGGAGACAGGATACTGAGCCAAAGGGATCCTCAATTTGACCCAGGAAGACCATTCTGATGCACGTTAAGTTCTGACATTACACAGTTCAAAATACAAAAGGGACAATTAGGTTCAGGCCATTCAACCTTTAACCAAAAAAACCCCACAACTACCATAAACCTGTGAGTTAGGTACCCAAGAATAACAGAACTGGCTCCTCCCCTCCTCCTCCTAAACAAACAGCAATTATTGCTTAAAGACAGTTAGTCACATTGCTTTGTTTTCATTCTATAGGGATCTATATCAATTTACAGAACCAACAATGGCTTCTTAGCTTTTTCCAAAAATTATTTTCTACATGAAAAAATTTTACTTTATTTCATGTGTGCAGCTTGCACTTGTGCTTTAAATCTTTTTTGAAGCAAGGTTATAAAATTCTTAAAGCTGGGAAAATAATTCTTGCTAATGCCTAGCATCTAGTAATTTTTTGTTTAAAATCTGTTGTAACATTGTGTTATAATTAAAAAAAAAATGCACAAGTAATTTTGTGTTCCGTGTGAAAAAATCAAACCTGTATTTCAGGCAAATGAACTTATATGGGAATGTTTTTAGTGATTGCTCAATCTAAAGTAGGAACGAATAAACAAGTGCTAACAGTTGTATCTTCGGTACAAGCTCAAACCTGCTGACTGCAGAGACAGAACTTTAAGGAAGTGGAGGACTCTGTTTTGCACCCATGCTGCTGTTTGGAGAGGGAAGTAGTTGCAGAAGTTTTGAGTCAGACAGGGAAAGCTTTTTCAAGATAATGTTATTTTTTTATCAGGTTTATATATGAGAAAAAAAAAGACTATACAGTCCTTAGAAGTATTGTCCCCTGTTCAAAAGGTAGGATGGAAGCAATCACAATACAGCCATTCTGATATACAAGTTATTGCAAGGAAACAAACATTCTCTCCTCATAGGAACTATCTGCATGGGTAATATTTTGCTTGTAAAATTCATTGATCATCTCTCTAATATTTTTTTTCCAATATTTGTTTACCTTCAAATAAGGAAGACACCAGTATTTTGATCATAAGTTCAAAAAAATGAATTAGTAAAAAAAAAATTGTATCATGCAAAAGTTTCTATCTGGTCTACATGTAATTTTAATAGAACCAGAATGTTATTTATTTGCAAGCAACACTTGCACTGATAAGTAAATATGCAAATGAATTCAACGTGGATTTATGTTGCTTTAAGAGTTTAGCAGGTACAGTTTCTAAACAGCCAGGCAGTACCGTTACACTTCTCAGAGCAAACATTCACTATGAAAACAGACCAGGTACTACATCAGCACCACTTCTTCAGCACAATCACAGTTAAAATGCAGGACAGTGGAACCAGGCAGCACCTAGCAGTTAATTTTTTTCCATAAAGCTTCATCAAGGTTAGATGTAACGATCTACTACTCAGTATCTCAGTTTGCTTAACAACATTAATCTCCAGCTTCCTTAAACAGCAACAGCACTTGTTAAAGGTGATAAGCACAAAAAATACGAAGCATAAAAGAAGCCTGAAGATACCCTTAGTTCTGTCGCACACTTGGAAATACAAAGTTCTAATTAAAACAAGTTACAGCCTAAAGAATCGGAAGGAACAAGCAAGAGGTAATCTTAGTGATTTAATAAGTCTTGGTTGGTGAGGTTTGGGGGCTGAATTTTTATTCTTGTTGTTGCTTTTTTTAACAGTCTTGTACACCTATGCACAAACCTAAGGAACTGCTTTCATTATAAGCTGGCTGACCAACCTCACAACTGGCAATACAGGTGAAACACAGTTGTGCTGAAGCATGTGGAGAGGAAAAATTGAGATCTCAAAAAAATGCTGAAAGCCTGCTGTGAGAGGAGCAGTGCCACAGGGAATAAAAATACCTATACATTTGCCAGGAGCAGGAACCATCTGATTCTGTATGAGCATAGCACAGATACCAGAGGCATCCTTCAAGGGGGAATTCTGGGAGTCAGTACAACCAACATCACATCCCCATGCTCTCATGTGCAGTGATTAAGTGAAGAATGCCTTATTTGGCATATTATTGCAGCAATATTTACTTTCCCAAATGTAATACTTTTGTTTGAAAATCAGACTTTGTTTTGTTTTCATTTTTTTTTCCACTTGCACTACTGTAAGTTAGTTTTAAAAAATAAGCATGACCAAAATTTCATTTTTAACTTTGGAAGTGGCATTATTTTAAAATGCATGCACAAATTATCACTGAAAACCAGCACAAAACAGACTGCTTTGTACTCTCCCCATCCCTTAATGCGTTCTCTTCTGCTCATAAGCCAACATTTAAAACAAATGTTAAGGACACGTTGTGTCATATCCCTGTATTCCTGCAGAGCAATGTCATATTCCTGTACATATTCACATAGCTCCTTTATTAGGAGTAAGAATGTTCCTCAAGCCCAGGCCTATGGAGACAACTACGAGGTGATTCAGCCAGACTGAAGTTGAGGGAATGGGCTCTATCATCATTAGTGTGACTTTGCTCCAGCCAATGGCAAAAGTGACCAGTGACCCACACTAAGGAGGTGTTCCTGATGTTTATGCTCTATAGGTATAAAAGGAAATGGGAAAGGGAATGACACTTCAGACAGCATACAGATATGGATATGGCACTAACATGGGCAAAATTATGCAGCCTTATTCATTATTCATTCCTCAGCTTCTGACAAGAGAAGGAAATTAGCCCCAGCAATGCACACTGCACAGGTGAATGACTGTGTGCAAGGCTAAAAGCCTTCTGCTACCAAGTTCCAGAGATGTCACTAACAGCAGCACAAACCACCCTGTCACCTTCAAACTCAATACACTTCAGGAACTTATAAACAACTTACCCTGACTGAGGTATTTCCCTCAGCAACAGACCCCACGGTGCCAGGACCAGTGGGCTAGGCAGAGGGCCCCAGCAGAGCAGCACCCAGCTCTGCACAAGTTCAGACACCACTGTGAATGAGAACATGCTGCAGAAACAAATTTACTCCCATTCAACACACCCAAGTCCTCTCAAAGCCACTTATATTTCGCAGTGACAAGTTCCTGATGGCTGTCCTACAAGGACCTCAAAGCCAGTTGCAACCATACAGTCATTACACCAAACTGCAGAGCCCAAGTCCTCTATTTTCTTCAGATCAGTCTAAAAACGTGTTTTGCTAGCCCAAAAAAACCAACCAACGTGGATATTGCTTACACAGCTGTCATATGACAAGCTTCTTGATATACAAGACAATATTGCTGCATTTTAGATGCCAAAGTGTTATCTGCATGTGACTGACAAGCAGCAGAACCACGCTGCCTACTTTTTCTTTTCTTTTTTTCCCCCCTTACTACTTGAGGAAGTATCAGCAGGATCACTGCCCCTCAATCAAAACGAGAACCACCCATCCTCAGAGCAACCAATGGCTGCTGATCCACGACCCTCCCCGGATCATTATCTAAACAGTCTGTTACAGGCCCAAACATTTCTTAATAGCCACTTGGGTAAGGCTGCATCCTGCAGACAGCCTCTGCAGCTCCCCACAGACCTGCCATCAGGTTGGCATGCAGACAGCACCACTGACATTAAAACTACAACACGAGGAGGGAAAAAATATATATATATATAAAAATAAGCCCACACAGCTTCACCGTTTTGCTCCATGCACCCCTCAGGCAGCGGACTCCCTGCTCAGTGCCCTCATGCACCGTACGAACAGCTGCAGAGCAACGCTGCCGTGAGCACAAGGTTCTGAGGAACATGCAATAGTAATGAAATGATTTCATAAACATTTCAGAAGTCACAAATAACAGCAAAAATCATCATTGCTTAGGGGAGGCCAGAGTGATGTAGCCTACCTGCAGGGGCTGAATGGATCATCCATGACTATGACAGGCTCTGGTGGGTTTAGATGTATTCCTGAACCCTTTACTTAACAGCTCAAACTCTGCCTTTTCCACTCTACCAACTCAAAATGGAGGCACATGCAGGCTGAGAGACCTCGGAGAGCTTTCACTGAGCTTGTGCTATGACCTAAGCCTGCACGCAGAACGCAGAAACTTCGCCCTCGGACTGACAGGACTGAGCATGTGCTGTGACCCTCCCTCATCCACACGCTGTCTCCCAACGCAATCAATCTCAACCCCGCTGTTTCCGTAAATAAAGCGCAGGGAACAGACTCGGCAGCTCCGCTCCGCTCCGTACCAAGCTAGTGTGCGGGGAAGTGGGGCCTTACCGAGGGGATCTGATACAGCCAACGCAACGGAGCCCCAGAGCTGCCTTCCTGCACTGCTGCTTCTCCAGGTGAAACACAAATCGATTTTAAAAAGGCTTCTAAAAGCTTTTTTTCCCCTAGTTTGTGATAACCTTTTAAAAAAATTACCTTCATTAAAAGGTTTAGATGCTTTCACAGATGCAAATGACAGAAGCTTCACATTTTAATATACAATTTATTTGTTAGGAAACGAAGCGGCAAGCTGATTCACAAAATGCTTTTATTCCACCTGTTAATAACACAATATTTGGGAACATTTAATGAGTATGAATTCCCAGCAAAGCCACTGCCATTTACAAGCACGTGTGAACACAATGTGAACCCGAGGAGCCAGACCTGACTCACTGTTTGCACTGCCTTCATCATCCTTCATTTTTGCATTCCTGTTTATTAAAGTAATTTTCAAAAATTCTTAGCTACCCATTTCCATGAAGGTAATATGCTCTTCTCCCTACAGCATAAAACACTTTAATTAGTATACCTGCCTCCATTTTAGAGCCCCTCAGTTGCCTGAATTTACTGCGAGGCTGAAGAAGGATAAAAAGTTTCTCAAATTTTGAATTTTAATAAACAGAAACAGACTAAGCAAAATGGATCAGGCCACAGAACAGTCCCCAGTTTTCTTTCTTTTATAATAACCCATTTAGAAAATGTTATTATAACACAGGCGGATACACCTTCTTCATTGCCCATATGACATTATCTCCCACCCCCTTCTTGGGAACCTTCACCAACATAGTCTGGTTCCTTCAATGGACCTGCAGTAATAATTCAAACAAATAATTCAGTACCTGGAACATTTCAGCTTCCATGTTTCTGCAGAAACTACTTGATCCTACCAAAGCTCATTCATTATCTGAAGGAGCTGTTACCTAAGATACAGGATAAAGGGCTTGGCTCACCCTTGTGAAAAAATAAATACATTTCAAAATTAAAACCAAACACAATCAACTGTGATAAAGGTTCATTTTTTTTAAATACTAAGCTATATGAGGCTACGTATTTATAACTTCCAGAAACACAATGAAGTTTTATAAGGTGTTTTTTTTTAAAAAAAAAAAAAAAAAAAAAGACAAACCTATTGTAACATTCTATCAACTTACTCCTGTTATAAAAATATTACAGAAGTCAACACATTCAGAACAAGACTGCCTGACCAAGTTTGTCCAGACTACAGACTAGAAAAATACAACGACTCCTCTTTTAAGTATAAAAACACTTATGAGGCCAAATGTATTGAGTCCTCATTTCAACTACAGTTGAAATGTATTTCTGGATTTTTTTTTTTGTTATTTTTGTTCTGAGTTGGGGTTTTTTTTCCCTCAAATTCACAACATGAACTTGAGAAAACATTCTTAGCTTTTATGGTACCATCCACTTCAGACATAAATTGAGATATGGACACACAGAAATAATGTATGCCAAATGATATTAATAAGTGTGATGTCAGCAGATAGAACAACCCAGGGAAGTTATACATCCATTTATTTAAATACAGGTTTGGGGAAGTTTTTTTGTCTCTGTTTGTTCAAAAGGAATTAGCTGCAAGGCACTTCAACATATAACAATACCTACTGACACGCAGTGAGGGTGCTCAGCACCTTCTGTAATCCTTTCCTAGGAACATTGGACAAGAGAGATACAAAACAATTTTGCTGTAATTTAGTAAGACAAACAGAAGCCACCTGTTTCACATCACATGGGCACACCATGCAAACAGTCCCCCACTTCCCTCATCAGGAGGATTCCTGGTTGTATTTAAAATTGCTAAACTGATTTCTTTTATTTTTTTAAGAAAAAAAAAAAGGACTTACAATATGCTGTAGAACTTGTCTTACTTAAAGTATGTCACAAATTGTTAGTGTCCTACTATGGGTAAGCATAGTACGAACTCATTTAAGGCTCTGATTTGAGACATTCAAACCTTTATGATCATTTCACTCTCTACCACTGGCCCTAGGTATTAAAATAGGCATCGAATCAAAATATTCTGACTTAAAAATTAACCTGATAAAAGCATGAAAATAGCAAAACAGAGCTCTGCAGTCCTCTTTAGCCTCTGTTCACATTTTGACTGTGAATACCAATTTATCATTCAACTACAATTTTTTCTAAAGAAGGGTAATATTAAGAGGAAGTTTTGAAAATCCTATTTACACACAACTCCACACTGGCTTCTTGACTTTGTAAGAATATACACTATTCTTATCCGTTTCTAGAACTCAGAATTGAACTCCACCCACTATACTTTCCATTCAAAGGAGAAAAATAAAAAAGGAGAAAAAAGAGGCTCTTGATTGAGACTTTCAACAGAAAATAGGAAGCCATGAAGGATGAGAAAAAGAAAGAGCAAGTCACCTTCAATTTTATTCTTGGGAACAATCTTCTCAGAGACACACCAATACTCACTTAGCTCACATCACCAAACAAGAACAATTCAGAAGAAAACAATGAAAAAAAAAAAGGAAAAGCAAATGTTGTGGAATAAAAACAGACAACATCCTGGTCTCCTCAAAACATCTATTCAAAAATTCACCCATGCCTTGAATGTTTGGTATTATCCTGTTCCACAATGAAGAACAATGTTGTGGAAGAGTAATTTTGATTTATGGCCACGAACACTGTTTGTAGAACAGTATCTGACGATTTCTAGTTCCACGCAGAAATTCAGTAGCATTTACATCTATGTATATTTACAGACATCAGTGTCAGACACAAAATTATTTCCAGATGTCAGTGTCAGACAAAACTTCATAATATATTTATTTCCTCCTGAGATCAAGGAACTGATTGCCTAGTACATGCCAGTACACTACAAAACCAGGGCAATGCCATTTGTAACGTCCTTCAGTAAGAGAGTTCAAAGTTGTTTCTGTAAGTCCGTACAGGATGGCAGAGTACAAAAGAAAGGTCTGGAAGAAGTTTCAGCTCCATCTGGCACTATACCACAGACAGGGTAAGAACTAGAGTCAGAGCAAATGAGTGGTAAGATGTGAGCTGGTGAAAACCAGCTGTCTGAGGTCAAATGGCACGTTCAACAGCATTCCCAAGCCTTGCTGCGTATTTCTCTGTAACAGGCAGAGCTGATTTCTGACTCCAATACCAAAATCAGCTGCTTAACTCAAGCTGGTGCAGTTACTGACTTTCTGAAGTGGTACATCAGGCCTGTTTTCTTTTGTTCATTAATGCTTCTTGGCTGCTATTCTATACACTTTGAAATGCTTCTAAACTAATTTCAGGGTATATACAATTCACCTAACATTTCTTCTTTGATAAAGCATTGGTCTCATTCGGCCATTTGGGGAACCCAAAAGTTTAAGTGAGATCCCATGTTAGTGGAATTAGCCAGTATCAGAGCAGTCACTTCTCTGAGGACATAAAATTAATTAATTTAAGTACTTAGTATAAAATGAATTTTCTTTCTCAGCTGGCTATACAATTTTAGTGGATATATGCCACACTCTTGAGAGTCAGGAACCTATTTCAGGTCTACTTACTAGTTTGATGAACACATCATTCAAGATGATACCACCCAGCCTCTAGCTTTAAGATTAGTTTAGATTTTTATTCCACAATCAGATTTTTCTCACTGATGTGAGAATTACTGAAACATAGCATGTAACCAACCCAAACCAACCCCCCTCCTACCCCAAACAAAAACAACAACAAAAAACCAACCAGCTTGATATACACTGTAAAGAAAATTCATCCCAAAACGCACAGGTTTACCACTTCCAGACCACAGAATGATCAACGACAGGATCATAGTTGGTATTTCCCATGTTCAGCCTACAGTCAGCAAGCTTTCAAATAGGAAAGAAAGGACAAAGTATACTTTCCTTCAGCACTGTGTGCTCCAAGAACAAAAGGGCCTCTTATTACACATCCACCACACCAGTGTTTGGGTATTTTTGGGGGGTCTGGAATTTTTATGGGTTCCTTTTGCAAACATAACACATGACAACATAGAAAACAGATTCCCAACACACTGAGCTGCATTCGAGAGTCCTGGGAAAGTATATGAGCATCTTATGCTGCACACAAAATAAAACCCCTGAAACAGAAATCTATCTTTTTAGACCTTCTTTGGTTGACTAATATATCCTATCACACATTTCTACAAGTCAGCTGAGGGGGTCACACCACAGCTTTCAGAACCTTATCTACAGCATACCATTACTTCAAGCTATCACAAACATTTTCCATCCTTTCCATGTGAAACAACATAATACATTAGAAAAAGCAGTTTTGTTTTTATAGACAAACCGCCAACAGGTCACCGTGGCATTTTTGTTACAATGCTTTTACTTTCAAAACCAAAATAAATCTAGAATTAGGTACTCAAAGAAGCATGCATTGTAAAGCAGTAGCAAACACACAGGTCAAAAACAATCAACCAACCTAGACTCAGCTACTTTTTCTAAACCTCCCCTCATTCCAAGACAAAATACAGACTTGAGGAGCTAGAATTAAAACAAAACAGAACAAACCTGGCTGCAACCAAATGAAGAAACCTACATTTGGAGAGCTGGCAAGTCTAAGTAATTAGTTGATCACTAAGTGCTAAGCTTTGTCAGTTCATTGATCTTTTCAGGCTCAGTCATTATCTAATAGCTGGAAGAATTAACAGCTACTTCCATACAGAAAGTGGGTTCAAAACTGCACTGGCAACTCACAGAAATGGCATTTCATAAGAGGAATCATCCTTTAAACACAGAACTTGACCACTAATACAAATATTTCATTCAGTATTCACACCCTCAAAACTAAAATGCATTGAAGAAAAATGACAAAGTTAAATATAGGGACCAAATATGGTGCTGATTATCAGAGAGAAGTATATATATATATATGTGTATATATATATATATAAAAAATGAGAATCTTCATAGATGCCTTGGCCTTGTCAGACTGCTCCAAAAAAATACACAAGTGATGTTACAAAAATATTTTAACTTATTATATGTTAAAATATTTTAGGATTTCATGCCCTTATCCCATAGCTCGGCACCACAAACTAGCAAGATTGCTTCCCATTCACCTGCTATGAATGTAAACTGAATCAATAAGGGAGTTTACCCAGTTCAATACCCTGTCTCAGACAGACAGACAGCTTAAGGCACGTCAGAGTACAGTACAGGAAGCCTCAGAAATAGGAAATTACATAAGAACATGCCCACGCACAGGGAGTTCCTTCCTAACTGCAAGCAGTTAGTGGTTGGCCACACCCTGAAGCATGGAGATTCGTATCTGCATTAAAAACAGTAAATCTACAATGTAACATTTGAAATATTTATTATTTATATGTTTATCTAATCCCCATTTAAAATAATGCTTTTTTCAACAGTAACTCTAGAAATCAAGGTCCACAAGTTAATTACACATTGAAAGCAACAATACAACTTTCAGTCAGAACAGACCTTGCTGAGCCCTGTTATTAATCTTTCACTCAAGTGCTCGTAGAAACACACCCCTAGACAACAAACTCTTTAAGGCTGGTGTTTGTAAGGCATTCTCTGTGTTCATAAAACTACATAAATTAAAAAATAAAGAGTTAGGATTTGGACCTGAAAAATAATGAAGGTACAGTCTAGTATCAGCTTTGCTTTCCAAACACAGCTGATAAAAGATCAGCTGGACAACTCCCAAGCAGATGGAGAGAACTGTGAAATTAAAGAGCATGCTGAACATACCTCCTTCAAATATGTATTAATTCCCAAAAAAAGTTATTTCAGTACCCCTGATTTGCTCCAAGCCAGCAAAGCATAAACTAGGAATGGTTGATACGTGTTTACACATGAAAGCATGAATTCCCACACTTAAAACTTGACTTCTTTCAAGCGTATAAATTTCAGCATTGTTTACTAAAACATGTGAATGTACTTTCTAAAGTATTTTCAGGGGTGTGCATGTAGCCAATGAGACAGCTAAGATTTTATGCTCACGTCTGCAATCTTTAAGAGAATTTCACAGTTCTAAAAACCTGTTTGGAAGCAGGATGTTATTTACCCAGGGATGCAACTGGATATCATGACTCACTGCAGAATTGTGTTATCTACTGTTAATTTTTCTCCTATACACACACTCAGCAG
>NW_010286397.1:58366-127955 GCF_000700745.2 Antrostomus carolinensis
CCCCACCTTCCTATCAGCATCATATTTGATCATAACTTCTCTTCCCCTGAGTAGTTTTCCTGTTCCCACAGGCTCAGATCAGTGGTAAAGTTTGCCTTTAAAAGTCACTTCACTTACCTTGTCTCTGGATTATAGCCCAGTATGTAGAAAAATGAATCCACTCGGGCTTTAAACTCTCTAGCAGCAAATATGTCAGAGAAATGGGAGATATTACACTTCCCCCTGAAAGAAAGAGGGGAAAATGGTATTAGAATTCTATCTTGAATAACAGCTATTTTAATTAAGTGCCACTGCAATCTGTGCACAAGCCACAGACATCCTTGTGTTCTCATAAATGTCTAAGACTTCATAAACATAAGCTTGTTGTAACAAATAACCACATAGATTCTTCCCATTGTGAAAAGGGAAGAAAATTCAGTTACAGCGTCTCAGATGGTATTCTACAAACATTCAATAATTCTCATTTAGCCAGCACACAGTTCTGAGGAGCCCAAATTCAATCAGACTAATGAACAATATCTCCTCTAGAAATACAATCCTGAAAAGATCTTACATTCTAAGTTTTTACAGTCCCATCACACATCTTTAAGGAAGCTTCAAAAAGTCTACTATCCATATTATTTGGGAAGTCATCTTTTTATTTAGAAAGCTAAATAAAAATTCAGTTTAATAAGAAATAAAAAGCAAAGCTCTGCTGGTTTTAGCAAGACTGCAATTCTAACAATGCAAATTTCAAACACAGAAAAGTTTCATCTTTCTTTCATACATGAGAGAAACACAGACATTAAAAAAGAGAAAAAAGAGAAAAGAGGATTTATTAGCTTGTTCTACAACAGATTGTTAATATTATTTTAATATGGTTTGTTGATGAAGTCATTATCCTTAAGGATGAGCATGAAGAATAGCTGGAAGAAGTTGCACCTCATTTCTTCAAGGTTTGTCGGACTGTTAATGTTCAACAGCTGCTCGTGTTTTGTCAGTCAATGCATCGCAGTTTGCTGCCACCAAGTAAATCACATCAGAGCAGGCAGAGAAAAACGGGCCAGACAGCCACAGAGTTAGTGCTTTCTATCTAATCCCCAGTCAATGCAATAAACAAAGCACAAGATTTTGCTCTTTTTCAGTATGTCAAGCTTTCTAGCATTAACACAGATAGCATCTCTTTTCACTTGTATTTACTGAATACTATTTGCTATTATAAATAATCTGCTATGGGGCTTATTTAACATTGCAAAAAGGTTTGCCAGTCTTGGTTAGAATTGAATGAGAAATGCTATTGGGACCAGTACACCAAGATTAATAATTATTTTGCCTGTAATAATACTGGATCTGTTTGCCCAGTCAGCTAGCCTCTAGCCAAGAAGCAGAGCTTAAAAGCACTGCATACTTCAAAAACTGCACTACAAAACTGGAATACTAAGCTTGCTTCCCTTCCTAATCTTTTCATGGCAAAGCTCTTCAAAAAGGCTTACCAACCAACAGCCACTAAAATCTCTGCCTTGGAACATGAGCTCTTCACACAACACCCACTACTACAGGTGAGGAAATAACACAGCAGAAGGATGAATCAAGTTGCTTGCCTGCAAAGCAAAATCAATACGGCTACCCTGCGAACTGAGGCTGCATAATTGTCCCTATGATTGCCTAATTCTCAGTCAATTGCCTTTCTGGCAAAGGACAAAGCAACACTGGATTTTGCACAGGTCATGCCAGGTTGTAATGGAACATTAAGGCAGCCCATAATTGAGATGTCACACAGAAATACTGAAAGACAAACTTCTTCACTAATATTTATTTTATCCCTGGCGGCTGAAGCTTGTTTCCTTGTTTAGTCATTTAGAAAGAAAAAAAATGAGAAGGGGTATTTGTTTTGGTATTTCACATTAAATTCACATTTTAAAAGTATTTTGGGGAAAAATATCCAGATTTCTTTCAATAATTCATCTGACAGTTAATAAGCAATTTCTAGATAAGCTTGTATTATCTATATTCATGAAAGCCATACATCTTGTTCATAGCATTTCAGACAAGTAGTACTACACATTACCACAAAGATTTACCATATAGGTAAAAAGGACATAACTCATTACACACTTCCATAGAGACCTACAAGTATCCTCTCGTTAATTTTTTCCACTGGTTAGAGCAGAAGATTGCTAGTTACAATCACTGGTTTTATTTCCCAGTCTGTCATCAATTCATTGTGTGACCAGAGTAATTTGTTTGCACAGAGCAGAGAAATAATCTCATATTGCAATAAATTAGAATTTCGTGTTAACCCCATTTTCATGCATCACAATACATTCGGCCTACTCTATGTTCTCAAAGGGCACAAACACCATGTGCCATTATCCTTATGTTACTCTTGTACACCAAAAATTACATGTATTAATCACAATTTGCTGGAAAAGCATCAGCAAAAACCATAATCTTTATCCTGCAAAAGTACATTCTCTGAATTATCAGCCTCTTTAGATACTATCTACAGGCCTGTAAGAATTATCAAAAGTATGAACAACCCAGAACGCAACAAAACAACAGTGAAACCAAGAGAAACAAGAGAGAGATCTGAAAGGTGCCCATGGTACACACTTCCATACAAAAAGGCAGCAGATAAAACACAAGACAGGTTGAGGAAGTGACCAGTTTGGTCTTTCAGCAGCCTCCACTTTTTTGGAAGGGGAGAAGAGAAGGTTATTTTTCAAGTTTGCTTGTTATACACATATATTCCATTTTTATCTTTTCTTTAAGGAGAAGCTAAACTACTGCCAGGGAAAATTCCACACACATAGTTCAGTTTCTCTCTGTTTAAGCAGACAGTTAGATTGCCAAGATTGGTTCCAGAAAGACAGCCAACCTCCTGCTAGCTTGTTTCTAAGCACGCCAATTTAAAATTGGAAGGCAACCGTCTAAAAGGCACTGTGGAATTTCATGATATTATAGTACACCACTGGAATTCTCTGAGTTTATAAAAAAAGTCTAATATATAAATCAAAGACTTCTTCCCACCCTTATAACAGAAGTTGCAGCTAGTTTGTCTTGAAGTAAGTGGCTTCAGCAAAGTGACTCTGAACAAAAAAAAAAATGTCTCCAGATGGTTCTAGTGAAACACCATCTGAACATTATTATCAGGGAGATTATTCAATTTGCATTTTGACAATATCCATGCACGTTTGGCATGTCGAAAATCTACTGAAAAAGAATGCCTTGCTGTTTCTATTTGAAAACATGTTTTAAGCAATGGTGTATCCCCCTCAGCCCAGTCAAAGGTTAGGCACTTAAGTTAGAAAGTTAGTGGTAAAGAGAGCAGCAGCCTCTGCAGGGAAGGGCAGACAGCACAGAGAACAATACAGGGGTCCATTACCTCCTGTCTACACAGCTCGTTTTTAATGGAGCTCTTAGCTGAGCTGCAACAATGACAAGTGCCTCCGAGCAAAAAGCCTTTAACGCAATTTAATCAGGGCAACACACTAACAGTCACTTTACTAGCAGACGTTATTGTTAATAGTGAAATCAAACACGGAGGAGGGAAGGCGAGTATTTCTGCGGGAAGCAGCAATAACCTAAATTGGCAACGATGGGAAACCAAAATCTGAGCAACATTGATTAACGGAGATTGAAACGAGATTGTAGAATTAAAGTTCCTTTTTGAATGAGAACAGATATCACAAGTTAATTACTGCAGGAGATGAGGAGAAAACTGAGCAGTACTTACACACACACCAAAAAAACCCAAAACCCCACCCAACAGAAAAAGCACCTCTCAATAAGGTTTTTCTCACCCACCTCTGAGACACTGCACCACATCCTCTGTGACTCACCTGAGGGCAGCAGCGTGGTAAGTGTCAACATAATCTGAAATGAAGAGCTCTCGATTCTTGATAACTGGGTCTGTAATAACAAGCTCTCGTCCAGAGTCTGCCAGAAAGAAAAAACACAAATTAAAAAAACATCCAACACATGAGCTGTGGTCTGAAAGCATCTACCATTGCCATTTCTGCAGGTATTTGTTATGGGTCAAACTTTGAGGCTGTTTCTTAGATACACACTCCTCAGCGTTAGGATGACAAACATTCTGATTGTTTACATGGCCTGTGAGGTATGGAAATAACACAACACCCATTTGTACACATTAATTCTCTCTTGCCATATCTAAAGAACTGCTGAAGGGAAACAGATGTTAGGGGTACTGGGTGACACATCTGATTGACTGACCAGTAGAAGCAGTCACTCCTAGGTGCAATGAACTAGGCAAATTATTTTATCACTGACTTTTGGCTTCTGGCTTAAGGTTTTGGTTGTTTTGCATATTTAATCTCAAATCTTGACAGTACTAACTGCCTAGTGCTTTGGGTTTGAGATAAATATTGATATTCACATTCAAATACAGAAAATCCTCAGTGTTAACAAAAAACTGGAAGACAACTTTGTCTATGACTTGCTTTACAATACCTTTGAAGAACACACTAAAATACTTCTTCACATGCACAAGTGTGACCTAAAAAAGCAGCCATGTTACCAAAAACGCTCACTTTTTGACACTGTGCCTATAATCCCATTGTTAGAAGTTTCAAAACTATTAGTAAGAGAAATGTTAGATTTGTGCAGCTTTTGCTAAAAGCACACGCAAGATGTCCTTAAGGCCTGCAAAAAGGAGACTGTAATGCTCAACTTTGTACTGTCATGCACCAAAAAGTTGCTGTGTTCTATTATTTCAAGCATCAACTTTTATCATTAGAATTCACCTTGGAGTATCTTCAGAATTTTAACAGTTGCCTCAAGGAAATTTCCTGGTAAGAACAGAAGCAAATGTTATGTCTCCCCTAGAGACAAGAGATAAAGGGCATCGGAATGTGTTCTTCTGCTTCTATTAAACCCAAGATCACACTTGTTTTTGCAAAGAGATAAGGGGGGGAACTCAGCTATGAGTGCTTCAGTTACACCACTTACTGCAACATTAATCACAGTGAGTATTCATACTCGCAAGGTAGTAGGAATGTAAAAATGCAGTTCTCATGACACTACAGCAGTAACACACAAAAAATCGAAGATATCCACAATTTTTTCAGAGAACTTGGTCTTCAGTCAGTTAGGTATTAGTACACTGTCCAGAAGGCCTACAAAGGACCCAGTGTTATTTTTCCTCTCTACTCCCTCTTAAGGCATTAGTATAGTACAGCACAGTTAAAACCATACCTGAAATGCATCTGCTTATAGTTATGGTTACAAGACATACACTAGTTAGAACAAACAAGGCAGGTAAGAAACTATCATCCATCTTCTAATATATTGTTTTCATCAACACTCTTGGCTTCATATCCCTATACAAAAGTGTTCTTGCTTTCTGGACTGTGAAAACTTAAAATTCAGAGTACAAGTAAAGAAAGCCTTACTCTACAGAGCCTAACTTACCATTCTCATTGTGTCTGTCCTGAACCAAATGCTGATAGACTGAATCTGGGACTTCAGACTGGCGATAGTACCATTTGACATTCATAAGGAGATGGTCCCGTTTACTCTGAAAAAGAAGGTCTAAAGGCATTACTAAAAAGGAAATCAGACCACATCTGACACAATGTTCTAAAGTATAAAATTTGTTTTCACACTGAAGAAAACCTGAGGCAAGACCCAAAAGGGGGGAAAATATGTTTCTATGACAGTGAAACAAGGGCAATGTGCTAACGATCGACTTTCAAACTAGACAAAGGCAACAAGAACCTACTGCATCATCATGCAGCTGTATCTCTATATATCTGACCATCACATACTACTTACTGTATTCATGCACAAAAATACTAACCTAAGAAAAGAAGAGGCAGGGATCAGAAAAAGACTGGAATTTTTGGCCTCATGCAGCATGATCTTAGTCTGCTAATTTCTACAAACAAAAACTATTTATGGCCAAACACAGGGGAAAAAAAAAGAATACCAACAGCGATATAATTCAATGCAACCATTCTTAACAGCTGTAACCAGAGATACCAGATTTTTTTTTCCTCAAGGACAGATGGATTCAGACATAATCATAGAGGTTCTTTATTGCACTCCTTTACACAAAGGAATAGGATGCTGCACTGCAATACCGATAATTACAGGCTGACTGCTCACGCACCTCGCAAAACCAACAGCAAAATTTACACAACACTCTCTTGCTCAAGTGTTCCTTTTTGATGTGAAAATCCAGTTATTAGTTTACTCCTTCTTACAAAGGGACTGAGGCATAAACACCACTTAAAGAGAATTTTTAGATCAAGTTATTACAGACTCTCTGCTTCCGTTTATCTTTGAAACCCTTGGTAGCCAATTCTTTCTACTGCTCCAAAACACTTGAAGAAACAGAGGAAGGCCTACAGGGAAATTAGGATTCTTTTGGCATGAGGTAACTGCAAGCACCACTTGTTTGTTCTGGACTGTAGTTCTCTAGACCCTTCTAAGACTGCTCTTAAAACATTTACATTTACAAGATAAATCACAGATTACTGGAGCAGAAAGTTCTTATCTCTCCTGTTCACATCAGCCTGGTTGTTACAGCAATTTCCACCCTTTCTGCTTAATAAACAACGTCAAAAATCTTTCCATTAAATGCACTTCTGGAAGCTGTTGATTCAAAGCACATGTAATAGCACCAAAAAAGCTGCTAGTGGCAGCATTGTGCCAGAAAAAAGTTTGTTAACTAATGCACCACTACCACATGTGCTCTGGGTACTGAATGCCTCAAGAAACATTCAACATACTGAGCATATTTGGACTGTACAGGAAGTTACCTCTTAAAAAAAAAACCAAATCAAAACAAAAAACCCCTCCACTTTTGCAATCAAATACAACAAGCTTGTCTAATGCATTTATAAAGATCAAAAGGACAAAGTCAGAGGCAACACTGCTTTCTGCTGCCTGCTGTTCAAAAAAGGTGGCTGCAGACTTTTCTGTTCTCCTGAAAAGCTGCGTGCATCAGTTTTTATCAATAGTCTCTGAATTCTGAACACAAGAAAAAAGTGAGTACATGTTTTGTTACCCTCTTGCTAAGAGTTCATAAATTCTATCAGGGCTAACAAGAACTGCGTGCAATAATGATGGGAAACATTAACCCAGCATTTCTCTGCAAATTCTCTTTGCATTTCTTAGTGGAGAGGGAAAAGCACCTCTCGTGTGTTACATGAAGCCCTGAGAGCACGCTCAGAAAGCATCACCGTGGCACTAAAACTACTCACTTCTATGCACAGACAGTTTGTAACGAGCATCAAAAGCCAATGCTTCAATTTTCTTGGTTTGTCCCATTGAAGTCAGATAGTACAACACTCCAAAGTGCACTGTGGAGGTGACATAACTACATACAGATATATATATACACACACACACATATATATATACACACACATATAGGTGTGCAACCACAAAGGAGGACTACAAAATACAGTATAGAATGTTGGTGGTGGCATTTTGGAATACCAAATTACATTATTGAGGGAGAAGGACTAGAAATCTACACTCAGCTGTGCCAGTGCTTACAAACGCTTATCTGCAAACCAAATCATCAAAAAGTCTGTACAACAACCAGTAGCCAATGGTGAGACCTGAGAAAAGGAAACAAATTACTTCATCTAGGTTAAAAATAATAAATAAATACATAAATAAATAAATAAATAAATAAGAGCTAGTGAGGGAGAGGACAAAGGTAGCAAATGAAGAATGAACAGGAAACAAATTACTTCATCTCGGTCAAAAATAGAAAAATAAAAAATAAATAAAAAATAAATTTAAAAAAAACAAGCTAGTGAGGGGGAGGACAAAGGTAGCAAATGAAGAATGAACAGACAGAACCCCCTCTGTAACCCTTACAGTGATTCTGCTACGAGGGGACATTTCTGCAGAAGGAACTCTGAAATGTCCAAATCTGTGCGAAGGTCCATCCTTTACACACATACACATTGAGATTAGATTACAATAAAACAGGAGAGATACAAACTGCCAAATGTTTTCATTGCTTTGGAATCACAGAGCTGCGAGTTGGGAGGTCGCAGCTTTAGTCTGAGTTTGTAGAGGAGATGGTGATGCAATCACTGCCCTGTCTCAGTTTCCTATTCTATGATAGAACAGCACAGGGCTGGGGGTGAGGCCAAGGTCAACACTTACAAAGCATTCTGATATAGAAGGAATTAGTGGTTGGAAGTGAGGTTTTTCCACTTGCTGCCATAAGAAACCATCTCCTTTTCTCCCCTCCTCCCAAAAGACCCTCCCAGTTTGTCATCAGTCAATGCAAAGAAAAGGTTTTGCTTATTGCTCCATCTCCTGTAAGCTTCACTGCAAACATCCAAATTCCCCAATACACATTAAAAAACTGGAATAGCAGAGGATTACACGAGAGTTTATTAGGAATATTCACACATTAACACACAATGAAGGCAGGAGAAGTATTTACTGTGTTTTGTAGGATTTTATCCCATACTTAAGACTGACATAACCCCTACATACAGTCCAGAGCTTTTCCCTAGTTCAAGTATTTTAATCTGATGGGAAGTTACTCATTTTCCAACTTGAAACTTTGTTCTCAGACTCACAGAAGGCTTCGGTTGTTCCCTTCACTGTGTTTTACTCCGGAGGTTAGCAGCTGCTCTGCACACTGAAAGAGAACAGCAGTTCCTCCCCTGAAATCAGATTCATGATCAGGAAGAACATGGGGAATGAGATTGAATTTCAGGAGGCTGGCTGAATCGAAGAAGTTTTCAGGGAAATGATGAATTGCCCTACACTGCAACCTGCCAACAGGAATGGTATTGACTTCTTCAGGCTGATCATGTAGTTGTGAGGCATTGTCAGAGGTGAACATTACAAAGAAAAAGAAATTACAGGGCTTTTCATACACAGAAAAGTGGCTTTTCTTTCATTACACTTTCAGAAACAAAAATAATGTATCTTCAGAAATCATGTAGAAAAAAGATGAAGGTAGAATCAGAACCAAAACAGATAACAAAAACAACAGACAATCAATATAAATGGTGTATTGGACTAGATGATCTCCTGAGGTCCCTTCCAACCCCTACAATCCTGTGTCTAAGCACAGATTTGAAGCCATGGCATACACCAAATTTCTCTGCTTTTAACTTCTAAAAGCTGAATTTGATGAAATAGGCTTTTTAAATGAATTATAAATGACAGGAGAAGATTAACATGGCCGATATACATATCTCTATAAATTATCAGACTCATTATATATCTTTCAAAATGGAAAGCAGCACATGCCCCAGACAATGCTGACTGCTCTTCATCAGGTGGTGGGTTGTTTGGTTTGGGTTTCGGTTTGTGGTGGGATAAGGTGGTGTTTTTGTTTGTTGGTGGGCTTGTTTGGGGGGTTTTTTTGGGGGGGGGAGGGTTATCTGATCTCCTTTCTAAATATCTCTTTTTACCATGACTGCTGCTTTTTGTCCAATTAATTTAAAAGCTTCATCTTCAAAAGTATTTTCTGTATCTACTCTGCAACATGCATGATTGTGGGTTTTAACCTGAAGTTTCAATCGTCTGTCAGAATCTCATTTTTCACATTTACATCTTTGCACAGAAGTTCCTAGACGTGCTATTTTGTCAGACAACTTTCTAAATATGTATGTCATTACAGAGCAGACTCTACTCAGAGGTGTCAAGACACCAACTTCTGTGGTAGTCTATGTATTTTAGAACCATGTGCACACAAAAGAAATGTCCCCTAGTTCATAAAGTGTTACTTTTATATTTTTTACTCCTTTACATATGAAAAGCTGCAGATAGTCACATGACAAATCACAGTAAAGGCAAGTGCTTTGAAGTGTCTTTCTGTCAGCTCAAAAAGATTCCCTGTGCTACAAACCTCCATTCTCCCCTTAAATTAAAATATCATCTATTGCTACAGTACTCAAAAAGTACTCTTCGGGGGGTTTTGTTGTTGCTGTTTTGGTTTTTGTTCCTTTTAAAAAAAAAAAAACAAACACGAATCAGTTTTGAACATTCCACAAGAATTAGATAAAATCTGTAAGTGGATTAAGCGTCCCAGTTTACATGCATCTGGTCAACCAGTATTTAAAAATGAGCCTCTCCCTTAAAAGGGAAAAAATTAATCTTGCAGGTTCTGTTTAAAAGTGTGAATTTCCACAGCATTTGTGACAATTTCAAGGTGCCAGTTTTCTTGTAGAACACACTTGAAAATGGAGTTATTGCACATTACAGTTCTTACCTTAAGAGATTCCGCATTCTCTTCCCAGGGTTATGACTAACCAAATCGTGCAAATGATCACAGATGTCCTGCAGATTCTCTCAGAGGATTTAAGCAGTATCCTTCATTACTTGCCCTATTTAGATACCACGTTAAATCACAACTAGCTTTGGAAACAATATACCAAATGCTGGAGATGACAGATGGGCACGCTGGAGTCAGCGAATAGCAGCTATGCCAAAGAAACAAACAGCAAAATAGAAACAAGGACAAGAACATCTTTCCTTTCAAAGACTTTCAACAATGACTTTTTTTTCTATCACACACACAAAAAAAATCATGTTATCAATTCCAAGCTACCAAATTCTTTGTCTCATTTTAACAAATTGTTAAATATTATAGCAGTCACTCCACTGTTGAAAATAAACATCTTGTGCATTGTAGAACAGAAGCTCTGGCCTAACAAAGCCAGTTTTTAAGTGGACATTATATTTATTTTTTAATACTACAAATCAACCCACTCCTTTGGGGTACTGTTTGTCCCCAAAAAATTATTATTTAATTTCACACAAATAGTTCTAATTATGCTCCATGACAAAGTAATCAGACTGACTCCAATGCAAGTGGTAGATCTGACTTGCTCTACTTGCTGTGCCCCACTCCTCCCTGCCATGCTGAACTGAACCCACATTCCTACTCCTACTGTACAAGTATTTTTACACTTACTCAATTTTGACATTTACTAATATTTAAAGGAGGGAAAAAGAAAAATAAAGACTACTCATACCAGAGCCCCTGGAGGCGGTGGGGGAAGCAGAGGTGGGGCACAAATGAATCTATCTGTAAATCAGGATCATTTTTCTTCCCACTCTGCAATAGCACATGTAATTTCGAGATCTCAGGATATCTTTTTAGGCCATTTTCTAATTAAATCAGAAACCTGATCAGCTGTTTGTAAGCCAAGAAAATCCAGCTTGGTTATTACTACAAGTGAATGTTATTTTTGCAGCTTGATTATTTAATTCAGATGCACGCATATTAGCACATAATTACTTCTTGCAAACAAAAGCTTTGTCAAAAGTGAGAGTTATCAGTATTGGGCAAGAAATATAAATGTTAAATAAGAGCACTAAATATAGCAACGTGCAGTTTAATCCTCTCTGCCCCTCAAATACAAAAACCAAGCAGCAGCCCTTTTGGTTCCTGTCCTCTTAACCTGAACCAACACAAAGACTGCAACCTTTAAACCTGTTAGTGTTATTTAATGACTATTCCATCTACAAGAGCTTTTCTAATAGAAACATGCCTTGATGGCTTATCTCGGTGCACAAGGCAGGCCACAAAGAACTGCCGGCTTGATTGAGCGCAGTAATGGAAGGCAGGAAATGAGAAGGCTTGGTTAAGCCGCGGATAATCGATCAGTGTATTCAGTGAAGTGTGAGCTGAGCTGGGAATAAGCTGCCTGGGGTACCAAATATTGCTGTTTCCAAGGTAAAGTCCCATTTCTGTGATCTATGTAGGAGAAAGCATAATTTATTGACAAAACAATATAGGATTTTTTCACAATGTCTTGCTCTTGACATTTTGCGATTGTTTACAGCAAGAATTTCTCTTGTGTCCCTTTTATTTAGAAGTTTAACAAATGAAACGCCTTTTGGAACTCATGAAGTCACCTCAGCATGCTGGACATTAATTCAGTCTTGTGTACAAAATAACTCAGTTGTAAAACAAGCATCACACTCACCTTCCCCTGAATTTCACACTTTTACACTCACGTATGCATGTGAACACTCGTACACCTTCAGGGACGTTCTCGTTCTGACGGCTGCACAAGAAACACAGCCCTTTTCCTCAGAGCCACTCTGCTTTGTTGAGAATATGATTTGTTTTAGGTGTCTACTAAAATTTGAAGCAAGACTGTTTGCAAACAACGGCAAACATTACACAGTATAGACAGGTTATTTGTAGACAGAGTTGCTTCCTACAGAAGGAGAGGGGAAAGCTTACAAATTCCCTAAACACACTGGTAAATCTCAGCCTACATACATACCAATATACACATATGCCAGTGAAAAACAACAATCTGTTTGCCTACACCTTTAAACAACTGCAAAACGTGGCCAAAATTAGTCTGAAATCACGACTCATTATCTGCAAGGTTGTGTTTTGTGCATTGTGGGGAGATGGCCAGATAACCAAAGCCTTAGTATACAGCTATCAAGGCTCAAGCCTTTTTAAAAACACTAGGTGATACGTTACTTATCCGCATGTTAATTCAGAGTAGCTGCCATATGTTGTCTTCTAGTGTGGGTGGTTTGGCATTATAGTTGCTAGACTGTCTTAAAAAAAATAAAAAAAAATAAAAAAATACAGTTTTCAGACCACTAGAAGAACTGTACTATCAAAACCTGTTACACTGCCATTTTATGAACACTAGATGTTCTGGTGGGATGGCTATTATAGTCACAAGGCAAGAACAGCATGTATGACAGACAAAGAATAATTATGGTAACTGACAACTAGGGAGAGATCCATCAGAAACTGCAACAAATAGCACTAAAAGACTGCAAAACCCTTCGTGAATTCAACAGTAAAGTCTGTCTCATAAGGATACAGGTCAGCACTGAATTTCACTGTGCTTCAACCAGATGCTCTTCTAAGGCAAAGCTCAAACTGAGCTATCTGAATGCATGTTTCTCTCTTCCCTCTGTCTGTTCCTCACAGGTCTGCCTTCTCCTCCACACTTCCACAAAAATCAGCTAATATGAAATAAATGTTACCTAGAAGCTCTTAATTCTATTTAATGTCACTCATAAATCTTCCCTCCCTCTCAATTTCTGCTTTCCAGATGTCCAAAAACATCCTGAAATAATTAAGCCAAAAAATCAGCCCCGGTTACCCAAGAGCTGATATGCTGCAATTCAAAGATGTAACCAGTACACAGACCCAGCTTCTTCAGCAGATCTTCCCAGTAAAATCAGTACACTGGATTAGTTCTTTGTCTTTTGCAGACACCTCAACTACTCACGCACCAGAGTAGGGAAGTGCTTGCAGATCTAGGGGTTACAACTCCCCTTGGGTCTGCAGGTGGGAGGTGTTACACATTAGCACCTCACTAGTCAGCCAGATAACGCTCCATAGAAATGGCATCAATAAGGAAGAGAGCTCTGCACTCCTAATATTGCACTTTACAGAGAAGATAATCCTCTCCAACATACCAATAACAGCTTCATCCCCAAAGAGCTTGTAACTCAGCTAGAATCACATTCGGACAACTCTTTCAAACACCTCTATTCCCTTCTTCTGCTACTAGTTTCTTGCTATTTTCAATTTCTCTTAATTATTCACTTCCAAATGAACTGGCAAGGGGTGCATGTCAGCAATTCCCCTTGACAGAGAAGCTGACGTGATTATGTGGAATGCCAACAACAGGATATCAACCTGTGAATTAGGAACCATATGAAAAAAGGAAACAAGGAACAAATGAAAATATCATTAGGCAAACAGTCATTCCTTTCAGGGACCTCAGCCCATATGAAACACTAGCTTTAATAAGTCATTTGCCATAAGCCAAATAAAAATTAGGCCTGTCTTTAGAATCTTGAAACCAATTCTAAAAAGCAACTGTGAAATAGAAAACTGAAATGGAGTGTTTAGGCCCTACCATCTTGGTTAAAGAATAAGTCACTATTTAAATCTTAATCTTTGACAGTGTTTCTTAAATGCACAGGGCCATTAAAATTTAACATGAAGTTTCTTGTTTTCTACTGAGACAGAAAAACAAAGAAGTATTTAAAAATCTATTATAACAATTACTGGCTCAAGTTAGCTAAGTTAGTTACAGAATGACACGCTTCTAGATATGCAGAAGTCTTTGCCCAAGTTATTTGCGTTTTCTACCCACATTGCCAAGGCAATTTCCTCCTTACCTACAAGACTCAAAATTAATCCCATCTTCCCTACTTTTAGCTGGTGGTGACACAGGAACAGAGGACCAGAAACAGCACACTCAAATCCCACAATACACCAAATATCAGATATTAAATACATATTCATTCACAGGCTTTAAGCTTTTGAGCAATCTAGAAAACAGAATTGAACACAGCCTCATTCAAGCTTTCAAGGAGAAAAAGAACATTACTCATTTCAGGTAATGACCATAAGAGATTTCTGTATTTAAAACAAACTATAGTATTTATTCCATAAACTTTTCAGCTTTACTAGAAACAAAGCTGCTTACTGTGCCAAGATCAAGCAAGTCACCTCCTTTCCTGTTCGTGAAAAGTACACTGTTCACTTAAATACGCCAATACACTTAAAATTTCAGTGCAATTCTAAATGACAAAAGATAATTTCACCTTGTAAGATAAGCAGTTATGCTTAAAAACTGGCTAGCTTAAAATAAAACTATCAAAAGATCTTTCATGAAGGTTATGGGTCATAGCTTACTACCTCATTTAATTCCTTTGTGGTATCTTTCTGCTCTGTTTCCCTTTGATGTTCTTTGAATCCCATCTGTGGTTCATGATGTCAGTTACGCTGAGCAAAAGCATAAAGTAACCACACCATTACAGCGTGGAACTACCCACGAACAAGCCTGTTTAATTACAGCTGTCAGGGCTAGAAGACAGTGTGTCACCCCATTTTCCCCCCATGAAAGCTTCTGTGGTACAAAACACTTTCCCCAACTGACTGCTCCCTTCTTGGAGAGCATCAGCAGCTGCCTGCACCAGCAGATCCCCATCGGTTCAGTGTGTTTGTATCTGATGAAACCTGTGCAGAGAAGCTTTGTCTGTGTGGCCTCCACAAAGGCCCAAGAGGAAAGCAGAGTACAGCTGCACACCGTAGCTGTGGACACTCAGCTGGGTCCATCCAGGTTTAGTATTTTTGTTTTAGGAAGCCACATCTCCACGCAATACCCATGTAACTTTGCATTGTGAAGATTCAGCACAACACACAGAACTACTGCATCTGTATATGTGTGTATATACAGTACACCCAGCTCTACTGGACAAAAACCACAGATGAAGCTGTGGAGGTGTCACATCTCAGCTATTATTTCTGCGGGTATCACAAAAGCCCTTGACGAAAGACACAAATGGGTGAGAATTCATTAACAGGCTGTAATTAAAATCACTGCTAGAGAAAGCAATAAGCCCTATTTTTTGATCACAACATCTCTGTTCACCTTTGCTGCTTCTAGAGACTCCACTCTGATGACAGCTTATGCCTCTCTCACAGAAGCAAATTTGGCAGCAAGCTGCTGAGCCAGTATTGATAGCCACCCTCCTTAACACACGGGCTTATTAGCATTTCTATTGCTGCACTGCACCCCGTGCACGTTGTACATCAAATACGCTCTGTGGCAAGCATAATAAGCAAACAGTTACCTAACAACTAATGGTATTACAAATGCATTTAACTAATCATTGACTATATGCTCTGGTAATTAAATTCCATTAAGGTTTTTTTAAGCATTATCCTAAAGAAACACAACATTGAAATGAAAGCTACGCCTGACATTTGCCATTACACGTCATTTATAGTATATAGCTCACATCTAATTGCTGACCACCACCAGCCAGTATTTATCACTTCTATTAAAACAAGCAGCACGCAGTGGTGGGGCTATTTGAAGTCATCATATACAGTTTAAATAGATTTCTCACCTTTGAAATATCAAGAGGATTTTCTTTAACATCTCACTAAGGGGTTTACCTTTTAACAAAGAGATACCAAGAGCTAAAGGATAAAAACAATCAGGAGAGAGTTTGCTCTGCAAACCCAGCACAGAGTTTGAACAGTCATGTGGCTGTTAAAATATCACCTAATGGTCAGGGGAATTTTATGACAGGAAAAATTAAAGCACTTCTGCAAACTGGCCCACTTTGGCAACAAGCTGGGCTTTAAAATTATAAAAAGGAAAAAAAAAGTGTGATCAGCCAGCTCCTGTGACTTGGCTATTTCACCGCATAGTCAAATGCTACTCCTATGAGGAAACAGAGTGTATTTGGAAAATAAATGCCTGGAAAGTAAATGTTTCCTTGTGCAGCTTCTCAGAGGATGTAAACATTTGTTTATGAAACGGTCAGTTACTTAAACATTTACGTCCTCTAAGAAACTGCACCTAATGCTCTGTGTTATAGAAAAAGCTAACATTTTAAATCAGTTAAAAAAATGTTTCCTACACATGTGCTTCAGGTATTAGGGTGTTCAGACAATGGCTCATAAACAGGGTCATGACATAGTCTTAATAAACATAATACTGTCAGTAGCCAATGCAAAACAAACCAGAGCACCTAATTAAGAAAACAAAACAGCAGTCTTAAAAAAAAAAAAAAAGGCAAGTTGTAGAAGATACAACTGACTGTATCTTACTATGCAGGGAATTTCTAATACAGATCATTACTGTCCACTGTGATATCAATAGCTGGAATTAGCAACACGACTTTATTTTTCTTTGTATTTATATGTAAATCAGTACTAAATAAATATACCCCAAACCAGGTCCAAAGGCTGCAATCTAATCTAAACCTGTAGATTGGAAAGATGGCCTTCATTCATCTGGAAATAGCTAGATATTGAAAATGCTAAAATCAGAAATAACTACACTGGAGAATAAAGGGGACACATTTACCTGCTATAAAAGCAAAATGCTCAAAGGAAAAGTTGAGAGAGAGGTACAAAGAAAAAAACTTTTCTCAGGTGCTGTCATGCATGAAAGTCATGTGTGAGCATGCAACTGAGATGAACCATGAGAAAAGGAGTTCTGAAACAAATATATATAGCTTTTAAACACACAGTACACATATCAGGGACACCACTGCCCTCTCATTGGTATTAAGATTAAAGTGAATACAGACAGCCAAGCTACTATACAATTCTAAGGATAATCATTTGTCTTGGGCAATATAATCATCACAGCACTACAACTTCAACAAATGAAGCTACTAATAGCTTCCATTTTAAAAAAGTCAAGGTGTTATTTCAGTCAGAGGTGCAGAAATAGAATGCTTTGACACCAACTAGTAGTTCCATAAACCATTCAGCCCTCCTGTAGAAAGCAAATTAATTTACTTCATTACTAGAGCCATTGGATGGAACCCATCTTTGTCAGATTCAAATGCTTTTGGCTCAGAAATCATCATGTATTGTTACTGAAAGTTTATACATTTTCCCATTGTTCTGGGCACAAGAATTTATATGAGGTATATAATCACAGTCAATTTTTTTACAGACTTATTGAAAACAACAGGACACCTGATTAAGAATTCTGTGTGCAACCATTACATATAATTGCAGAAACTGGAAGAGTACCTTACAAAAAAGAAACAAAAAAAAAAATCATACAGCTAACCAAGACACCATAACCAAGGGGGTTTTTTTTACTAAAATTTATTAAGGAAATTTGCATAAAACCTTATTTGACTGTTTTAGAGATAGCTCATTATTTAGATTAGTTTCCTTTTACCAAATACAATCTTCTCAGCATGACTTTAAAAAATTGTTTTTAAAATCACCATGAGCTTAGTTCTTCAAACTGCTTACCAGGAGTCTCACTTGGGGAGGGAAAAAAAGTGTTAGAGACTATGTCATAAAACCAGGTGCTTTGATGCATTTGTTAAAGGAAGAAGCCTGCTTAATAGTGAAGTATGTATTTGAGAAGCTTGTGGAATTGTCTTCAGTTCTGGCCACACCATCTCTCTGACTTCTGCTTGTCACAAGCCCATGTATGTGACTGCACAGATCAGCACAGGACACAGACCACGTGCCCTAATGCTTTGGAAGTTGGGAGAATGCTGCCAGGCTGGAAGGAACCTCAAATATTACTTGGAACTGGACGGGGAAAAAAAATGAGAGAGTCCTAGCACACTGGGAGACTGATCCTAAAAGGTGTGGAGCTACCCGAGTATTTATTATCTTAGAAAAGGGAAATAGAATATTCATGCACCGGCAAAAGCAACACTAACAAATCCATTTTCCAACACTTGTAGAACAAGTGCTTTCCAATGAGTACAGTAATAAATAAATCTTTGATATAATGAATGATATACAAATTCAAATTTAAATATTTACTATGCAGTGAGTGCATTTCAAATGCAGGCATGCTCCAGCTACTCCCCCAGCTGTTTATTTTCCTGGCCCAACATCTTCACTGACAAAGAGCACCCTTGGTTTGATCACCTCTCCACCTTCAGCATCCAAAGGCAAGTACTAAACACCAACTGAGGCTACTGTGCCAACCCTCTTTGACATCAAGAACAGTCAACATGTAGGGAACAGAGCACAAAGGCCATGTCCTTCCTAATCAGAAGGGAAGATTACACAGTACATGGAATTACACCAAGGAGCAGATTACTCTGGAAGGCTGCAGAGAGCATCATGACAGCTGCAGTTTCCAGATGAAAGATTTATGATGATATTTTACCACAGTTCATGGAATTTTGCACTTCAGAGTGTGAAGCTTTTAGCTTAAAGGGCCAAACTACTTCAAAACTCAAACAGCTGATATTGAAATAATGTTCTGAGGGCTCAGAAAAGCAGAAACAGCATCTGAAATTGGTATACAATTTTCAGATATTTCCTTACAAATCTGCTTCAGCTAATGCAGGGAAGCATCAGTCACAGTCCACACTGACAATAATAATCTTCTTTGATCATGAGCACAGCACAGGGAGCAAGAATTTCTAGGTTTATGAACAATTTTGTAATACAAATATGCGAAACATTACAACACATCAGAATCAGAGAACTAACAGCAAATAATGGCTCCCTTTTTCGAAAACATATTTCTCAATCTTTTCAGCAACAGACAGTCTCAAAAGCATCCCAGGGAATACCTTTCTACAGATTTCTTGGCATACACATTGCATGATATTATATATTATGCACCTTCTACCTCACTGGGTCCTAAGGTTCAGACATATCAAAGCACCCAATTGCCTTTTTTTTTTCCCCTCCTCTCTTTTTTTCCAAACATGAAGAATATGAAAGCACATACTGAAGCTGGTCCTTGTTAGCAGGGCCATTTTCATCTCTTTAAACTCAAAGAGAGCAATTCCCTTGAAAACTGTCACAGCATTTTCGCAATCCATAAAGAGGAAGTTCAACAGCCTTAGGTCACTAATCATAACTACAGTAGATACAGAGCATAAATTATGTCTTTCTATTTCACAGTAGTGAATCATGTATATTCTTTTATCTTAATTACTTGATTCTTTCCATAAATCTAATATTCCAGACATGTTTGTAGCCAGTACGATGTAAACAGCTGCAACTCCTTTCTCTAAAGTAACATTCCCAGCATTAATGTTCCATCTCTTTTCCTTTCTGCAAGATTATGCATAAGCCTCATCTTAACCTGCCAAAATGCTTACCCTGACTGTGACTAGTAATGAACCCACTTCATGGAAATCTCAACTCTAAAAGAAAACACACAGCTTTGCACAAATGCTTATCTAGGAAACCTGGACAAGCAAGACCCAAAAGTTCAACAACCCCAGTGATGTGTCTGATGTAAGAGGAAAGGAATTTGTAAATAGAACAACCCTCTTTACAGCTCAGCAAATCTAGACTAGAAACTCCTGCATTGGCCATGTAGGCTGATTACAACACTTGTCCCAGCAAGGATCCTCTATGCATCCTAAGACTAAGAAATTGCCTCTACCCAGGGTTTTACACCAAAACTACAACTGTCTTACTTTGTGTTAAAACTCCAAGAACTTCTGAAGAGCTCCATGACATTAGGCTCAATTTAGGGGGCCTCTGTCACCTCTCTCCTGATATTTCTAAGATGTTTACTGACCTAAGGAAGGAAACAAATCAACCAAAGCCATGAAGATTCACTTACCCAGACAACTGCGAAACAGGTTAAGGAAACCATAGAAAGCATACCAAAAACCAGAAGAGATCTGAATATCTTAACAGTTGTGCTGTTGCAGCTTTATACATAAACAGCAAATTAGTAAGAAGATTGATGTGACAACAGAACGTATCTGGAAAGAGCCACCCTTCCAATTTGGTCACCTATAATTAGACTTTTTTAACCTAAAGATGTTTAAAACACACCATCTCTTAAGCAAAGACACACTAGACAGTGAAAAGACAATTCCTTTTACTGTTCATAAAATGCAAACTATGAATGGAATTTTGGTTCAGCAAACTCGATGCTGACTAATAGTCACAGGAGGTGTCTCTGCACCTTCATTATTAGGAAACGGAAAAAAGAACCACTGCCTCTTGTAATTCTTCAGCATATGCTGCTCAATAGATCGTTTTATACAGCTCATGTTTGAAATGAATTTTATAATATTATGCTTAGTTACAGCTGACCACCTTTTAGAGAGCACTCCACAGACTGCTGTGAAGGCACTCCCATCATTTGATTAGAAAAAAAAAGTCAAGGATTTGTCAAGACTCATCACAAGAAATCCACAGCAAATCATAACTACAGGAATATACTCACATCAACAGGCTTAATCTATTATTCCATTTATCAGTCTGCAAGATTGCAGAGAAAGTCCTCTCTCACCATCACAACTTGTTACAAAAATGGCAACTGCTGAAAAATACTTTCATAGTTTCAACTCTCTTACAACTTTTATAGTGCCAGAACTTTATTTTTGAGAAGGATCCTTATATTAAGATGGATTTCTGCTTTATATTTCATGCTGTAATTAATTACAACTGGTATTTTACTATTTTAAAAAGGATGTTTTACAAATAAAAAAGGGAAACAGAGTCTGGTGCTTTACACAGCATTCCTGATATACATGAGGTATATCAGCAGCACACACGGGTAGATGGAACAAGAATTGCTTTACAGAACAATAGAGTCTGTATTTTTTCCAAAAGATAAAAGTTCAAATAAACTTTAAGATTAGCTTTGCACAAGTTTGTCTGTTTTAATACTTTTGCATTGCTTTTAACCTTAAAATGTGCCAAGAAACAAGACACTGAAAGGAATAAGATCTTAAAAAAGAAAACACGGGAGTTCTGCTTTGAAAGCAGAGCAGGATACTTATGCACTACTAATTTAATTAAGGAGTTATTTTCCTTTTAAATACCCTCTAATGGCCCAAAACGAACTCAAGCTGATTTAAAATCAATCACTTTAATCAAAATTACAAGTTCAAATTCTCCATGGATTAAGTGTTCAGTGACTACAGAGTCAAAAATGCACATCCATCACATCCTGACTTTTTCCTCGCTCCGAGTCCCAAGCAGGGAAAAGAGCCGGTTATCTCATTTACAGCAAACACGTGAATCCCAGGCCCAGGCAGGCAGCCAGCCCCTCAGCCCCATTTATCCTCTCTCCACAGGCCCTGGGTAGCACGCAGACCTCACGCCTGCCTTCTGCAGGCAAGAAAAAAAAGAATCTGCAAAAGATCTGAAACTCTATTAGACAGTCACAAGGTGGAGCTGACTTGGAGCATTTTCCTAAGTGGCTCAATAGGTCTCTGTGCTGTATAACAAGAGGAGAGGTATTATTGCCTTTCCTGCCACTCAAACACAGAAGCATCCCAGGTATTCAAAGAGCATCTCTACTATTTTCCCTTCCACATGTCAGCATTTTTGTACCTCTCACCAGCAGCCTGCTAGAACAGATGTTTTTCCAAGTATTTTTTAATCTATAGGAAATCAACACCTTTTGACACAGCTGGTGTACTAACCTCAGATTTACAGAAGACAGACCAAATAATCGCTTGCCTTCAAGAACATACTTGCTCCACACAGCAAGGACGGGGGTAGTACATGGAAACAACACATCAGTAGTGATAAACAAGAAAACTGACATTTCAGTCAGTACACCCCTTGCCCAGTGTCTATCACGTTATCAAGTGCTTCACAGTAAAGAGGAACAATGACTGATCTTTATGGATAAAGACGATTGCTACCTGCTTGAGCAGCAGGACAACAGAAAGGCAAGAAGGGAAGTTACCCATCACTGAGGATGAGCACACATGGGTGCCAGTAAGCTTAAATGTCCCCAGGCTCTGAAATCTTAAGAAAACTAGGAAAAACAGGAAGAAAGAGTCCAACCAAGTCAGTATGGGGCAGGGAAGGATGAACAGAGATTCCTGAGTACACTCACATCTCTACATAGATTCAGGTGAAGAGATTTCTCTACCAAGACTGCCAACATTGCAGACACTGGCCACCCTCCCACCTTCAACCATGTGCTGTTATTCTAGAGCAATTAGGACAACAACCTTAGTTTGGCAGTCTCAGAGGTGTCTACCATGACTGAACTCACACTACAACCCCACTGCACTTTCTCCAATGGAGCTGGGGAAAAAAAAAAAAAAAAATCAAAGGTGTCTATTTTACACACACACAGTGCTTTATTCTTTTCTGCCCGTGTTTTATTTTTAAGCACCCAGACAGGACTTATAAGCTTAGCAAGATGCTTGAGCGCCTAAGCTGCCCTTAAGCGTACCGACAGCACAGCTATTATCAGAGCCTCACAGCGATGGTAACACCAGAGTCCTGCCCAGCACAGACAGCGCTTTGGGTAACTGGCCATAGCGTGTTTATTATGCCCTACACCTTCATATGCCACTGAGCATCTTATTTTCACAAGAGCATTATGACTACCTCGAGGAGCAATATGAAGCACACCAGTGAGGTTGTCCCCAGCAAAAGGCAAACAAGCAAATGGTGAGGGACGGGACACACATGAAAATTTAGTGACCACAGTGACATTTCACATTCCTTAAGGAAAACTATTTTCAAAGTGGGAAAACAAATTTATTTAATGAATTATCTTCAGCATGTTTCGAAGCATAACAATGTATCTTTGGAGACTTAGCACAGACATAAGAAATCTGACAGTGCTCAAGTACCCCCAAATGACCAGAGAGAAAATTTCAACTTCAATAATCCTAAAGGTCAGAAGCATTATTAAACATGACAGATGCCCTCACTATTCAACTAGAGGACATGGCTAAATTTATTCTAACTCCATTTTCTCTTGCTACATGTAAAGCAGCTAATGTACCATTTAATAATTTCTTTTTCCCTAAAAACTAGAAATAACAATCTTTTTTTCTCTGTATTTTCAGGCTGGCACTTACTGATTTATTTAGCAAGTCAATTATCTCAGCACCACGTGTAGGAAACACTAGGTTTACTTTGGGTAAGTAGGAAGAAATAAGATAATAGGGGAGGGGGAAAAAAAGGGGGGAAAAGTGTTAAAGACTATGCTACCATGACAAAGGGCCTAACAAAACTAAAAATAGAGGCAAGTCAAATATCTAGAGGGATGTTAATAAATTCTATGGTTCCTGTATCTACAATCAAACCATTGCTATTAAATGTGTTCTCATGTACAAATTATGAGCCACACTTGTCCCTCTTGATGCCCCAGTACGGAAAAAGCAATCCCAATTACACTCCACAGCCACAAGCAGTATATTCTTGTTTTCTCCTGTGTGCTCAGGATCTGGTTCTGTCCTTGGCTCCCAGTCAGATGGAGGGGGCGGGTGTGCTGTTAATGGAATTTGTATCACTTGTGCTTCCTGCTTTCCTTTTTATAAAATTAGGAAAAATAACACAATAGCAATTTTGCAAAACGAGCACGGGATTTCACATTCAGTCCTATTTTTGTCCTCCTGTAATTCTGAGAATTCCCTTTTCTGTTTTATACAGAAGTTGGCTCTCAAAATAAAACAGCTTTGCAATGAATGGAAGCAATTTCCTGATTTAAAACAAGCTGACAAGCATCAGCAGCTCATATTAAAGGCTCTGTCCGCCATGATCTCTCTTTTGGAGTGCAGATATAATGCACACACCCAGCCAAGGATCTCGCAGTGCAGGATGTTCAAACTGCTCTGCTGCTACAAGAGGGGCTTCAGCAGCGCCTGGCTGGAGCAGGGAAAGGGCTCACAGAGCCTTTGTTGGGTGAGAATCCTCAACAGCCTCCAGACAGGCTTTCATTTTTCAGCTGGCAAGAAGCCAGCAATGAAAATTCCAATTTTGTGGTGCAAAAAAACAAACAGGGTAAATTGCACAGGGAAAAAGAAAACAAAACAAAAAACCTGGGGATTATTCTGTGGGTTTTGGTTTTTTGTTGGGGTTTTTTTTTATGGTTTTGTTTGTGTTGGTGTTTAGGGGGTTTGTGTTTTGGTTGGGGTTTTTTTGTTTTTCATATGTACCCCTTAAGTTGTAAGGTCTGGATTCCAACTGTAAAGGTCTAGGCCATAAGGAGAGGAATGGAGGAAGAGCTGGAGCTGAGCCCTAAATTACATACAGTCTTAACTTCTAGTTGTTTAATCTTTATTCTTAACAATACTACCATCTGTTTTAAACCCCCAAATACAAATATTCTCTCCTTTTCTAAAAGACCATGATGCAATTGTGATATAACATTGTAGCTCTGTATAAATTAGTTGCATTGGTGCATTAAGGCTACTCAAAAAAAAAAAACCTCACAAAAATGCTAAACCTTCTTTCCTTGACAAAATACTGCCACTGGTGAAATTACAGATCTCTGCCAGCATCAACCAGCTCTGAATACAGCCTCTTCACAGAGCCCTGAGCACTTTGGGAATGCAAGATATGCTGCTTTAGCTACTTCAGAATGGATGGTTCCTGCTCCTGTCTGCAGAAGATATACAACAAAATAAAAAGAATGTTGCTCTATTTTTCAAGCAAATTCAGTGAAACTCCAATACCCATAAATCCACAGAGCAGTTTCATTCCTGTTTCTTCAATTCTGAACTCTCATCTGAAAGACATTTCCAAATGCCTTGCTAATTTAACGCACCGAAAGCGAGCAAATCAACTCAGCACTCAAAAAACAGGCTTACTACAAAAAAGCCTTTTTTTTTTACATATATGGGACAAGAAAAAAAACCCTACCGTGTACCACAGTTTAGTATCTGTGTGAAAATTCTAAGTGTCACCTGGGCAAAAGTAAACAAATAAAAAAAAAATCTACAGAGTAGATTTTCTCCCTGTAAAAGGAAGGGAATTATCAAAATGGATTCATATGCATCTGGAATGATTTTAATACAAAATGCCCAGCAAATCTCCCTGCACTGCTGACAAATCACCAGCTGGGGTAAATCCCAGATAATGAAACATTGTAAGAAAGGCTCTATTTAATAATTTAGCCCCTGTCAAGGAGTTTGTATTGATTCTTGTTTTCAGCAGAGGGAGAGAATGTTATCTTCAGCCTTACGGCTCAATGACAGCATCAGTGAATTTAATCACTGTGCAGCTCCTGCCATGCAATCCTTAAACTGTCACCTCTGATTCTTCATCATTCCGCGCTGCTTCCTTCAAAGCCCCCTATCCCCACATTTTCATGCTAATCTCTCACCCCACACATGCCCCACTGTAATCACAGCAGCATTTCAATCTGCTCCGACATAAAAGCCTATCTCATTCGCAGACTAAATTTTTTATTTTAAATAATTCAGCACTCCTTCAAATGTCTCATTTGTCTGTCTCTTATTAGCGAGTCAGCTCCGTACCTTAACATCAAACTTCTTCACCCTGTTGAAGACAGGATTGAGCAATCATGGGACAGCAGTTCTAGCAAAGGTTCTGAGTAGAAAGAAAATCTTTCAGCCTTTTCTTGGCCGTAGAAGGGGAGATGAATGTGGAGGAGCAAGAATCTATATTAATCAGCATTTTTTCCACACCAAAAAGGAAAGGTCATGCTGCCTCATAACTGGCCAGGAAAAATTAGCCACAAATTAATTCAGCTGCAGTTCAAGGAACAGAACATCAATTCATCTACAAACAGAATGAGGCTTTTAAATACATAAATGCTTGTGGCTACAGAAACCTCACCCAGACATTTGCATTCAAAAACACTAGCTCCTGTGAAAGTGCAGAGAATAACAGATGTAATTTTAACATGTTTGCTGAAATGCAAGGCCACATGCAGGAAGAATGCAAAGGAGAGGAAGCATATACTGCATAATTTAGAAAAAAAAAACCCTATTTCTCTTAATTTTTCCTCTTTATTCCAGGTGAGATGCAATACTTTCCATTTTATAATCCTTTGGATCACAGTAAAATGATCCCACAGGCCCATACAGACAAGGTCATCATACACAGATTTTCTATTACAGGGCACTAGCGGCATTTCACAACTGTCTTTTTATGCACTTCTGCTTTTCCATCCAGACTATAAATTGTTACAAGGCCCTGGGGCAATCCAGCTGTACACTCCATTCAAATCAGGCTTCAAGGAGAAAGCACCACAGTCAAGATGCTTCAATCAAGTAAACATACAGGCACAAAGGGCAACTGCATCACAATTAATAATGTTTCCTTCTGTATGGCAAATTCACCGGTTTTCTGGTTTAAAGTTTTTCTCTCTCATGCTCAGATTCAAAGCATAGTCAATCAGCATTTTAAATGTGACATCACATTAAGTCAAAATAGGGTAAATCATAAGCATGTTGCCGAAATCCATTTGCTGGTTGGGTTCTGTCTCTCTCTCTGGAAAAAAAAGGAAAACCTTAAAAAGGAAATTTGGATTTATCAAACACTGGAAATGCATACAAAAAAGGTTTAAATGGCAGGATTAGAGGGCAGATTTGCAAGACGTATTTTATTTGTATAAATTAGTTTCTACCATGGTCAGAGATATCCTGTTATTAACAGCAGCTCTGTGTTTCTTTTGGCTGCCAGTTATTGTCCTTCGGTTTTGCTGTTGTTGTTTTTGTTTACTTAACTTCTCACTTCACCTCTACTCGTTATTGCACAGAAAAAGCATATAGACTTCTCAGACAATAGATCCATTTCCTCTTTCATTTTTGATGTGGCTTTTTTCCCCCCTTTCAACTGAGAAGTTAAGTTGGAATTGCCTGGGTTTCAGTAAATTAATCATAACTTTATATTCAATTCACTCCTAAGTGTAATGTTCTGTGACTAGCTATGTTTTTGAATCAGTATGCTCTTGCTTGGGATGGAAGTTAAAACTTAAGTTCTGCATTGTGCTTTGTTTCTTTCTTCCATTACACTAATATTCAGTAATCTTATTTTACTACTGATCTCTGTGTGCAGATAAGCGTATTTCCAATATCCATGGCTCTTTACTACTTTTGATATTTAAATTGAGACCAGTAATCAAAGCTGGATACATGTTGTTTTAGACACATTACATGATTAACATTCATATTTGAAATGCCATTACTACTGTTGCATCATATTTAAGCCAACAGCTGGTTATTTAAGGTGAGGGGAAGAGTTTTATTGGGATACAACAATCTTGTAACCAACACTGCAGGCTTTTTTTGCTCACAACCCACAAAAGCAGCTGCTATTGTCTCCTGAGGAAGCAGTTTGCACCATGAGACAGATCAAGAGCTTGGTACAAAGCACCCATGTCTGTGCTCCCCTGTGCAGAGGTAGAAATCCTTGCTTAAATTCCACTGGAGTTAAAAGAATAGTCCTGTTGGATTTCCCACTCACATCAGGTCACAGAGCTCTCCCTAAAGCCAGTTTAGTTTATGTAACAGGGGCTGTGTGTGTATTTGTGTTATAAAAGGCTTACCTAACCCAGTGCCAGGGGTAAGCTCACATTATCATTAACTCATCTCCACAAACGAGAGTGCCTGGCCAGTGACAGCGTCTGTCCACAGCACTAGGTGTTCAGGAGAGAGCTACTCAGGAGGAAGAGGCAGCAGGGTGATCCTTGGCTTTGTAAACAGCATAACTTTCCATATCAAATCAATTACATACCTTGAGAATTTCTAACACACCTCTGCTAGGCCCACTGAACACAAATGGCAGATTTGTATGCTGCTGAAACAACGGCGTTGTTGGAAATGCAGCGCTATGGCTGCAGAATTAAGTTATGACTGATGTACAGGAGACATCTCTTGATGTAAGCAATCTTAACGTTTTCTCACAGAAAGAAAAAATAATCAGAAAAACTTACGTGGGAAAGACATTTTTAAAACAGACACCTAAGCATTAACTGCTTCCATTTTATTGACCTGCCCATGTAATTTAAACCCCAAGCTGTAAGATTGTTCTAAAACAAAACATCAACAGTAAACAAACCCCAATCTAGATGGAAATGGATCCTAGTTTTATTACTCTACCAAGCACTATTTTCTTCCTTCTTATAATCATTCAACAGTCATGTCAACCAAGTATTAAAGCCACATTACTACCCAGAGCAGGCAAAAGTAAACACAAAATAATGGTACTATTTCCATGTGTCACAATATGCAAAATCGCCAGCAACCCTGATGTCACATCCTTCGTGTGTTGAAAACATGAGACACCACTCAAAAAAAATTCAAGGTACTAAACCATACTGCACTGAACTTTCCACAGAGTTTTGCAAACGGCTTTCATGTGTTGTACAAGGCCAAGGCTGACAACAGAAGCTTCAGCTTTTGTTGTTAATATCCTGAGCAATTAATGCAACGCAGCAGGAACTTATTGCCCAGAATGGCAACTATCACATTGTAATTCTAGTCAGACACAAAAGCACCTGCTAATGTGCAAGAGTAGTACAACTGTGGCTTAACCCATTGCTAGAACCTGCTAACTACAAATCCAACTATTTATTTTAAAATAGAAATAAATAAATTTTTAAAAGTAGAGGGAAAGGGGAGCGAGAGAACCGTGCATGTGCTAACAAGTGCCAAGCACTACCATGGACACCAATATTGAAGAAAGTCTACATTCTCCTTCACTGTGCTCTCACAAAATCAACTTGTAAGGAGTAAAATGAAAGACTGAGTAAGAAAGCTTGGAAAAGGAAGATCTATTCTGATAGCAACCAATGGTGGGTGATCTCTGCCTGTAGACTATACATTGATAAGAGGGATAGTTTATTACATTCAGAATTTCCATAAACCAACAACAGCAAGATGACCAGCAGTAAATTACCTTTTACAAATATCCTGCCTGCACTACCCAAAACACTGCGAAGTCCAAAAGCAGGACAGGTGCCCTTTGTTGTCAAATAGGCAGCAGGTTCCTGCTCTGCACTGTGTAAGCAAGTGGCTTTCTGTGCAGCTCCAGCATACTAGGAAGGAACACATTTAACCTTTTAAGCGTACAAATTCAGATAAAAAGGGTCAAATCACAACTCCCACTAATCTGTTCTTGCACAGGTCCCCAACATTTTATTTTAAAAAAAATAAAGTGCTAAACTATTCTTAAATGTTATTTTATATTTTTCCAAATCAATATAGAATTCTCATATTGGTCTAGTCTCTCTTTGCATCCTCAACTGACAGTCCACCCATCAGCTGAGATACACAACGTACCTACCACAAGTCAGCCCACATGCTTCCGCTCAGACAACTGTGCTATATAAAGCTAGAGGTAAAACACATCCATATTTAACTTCCCAGGAAAAACTTTAACTTCCTGAGCCACAATTTCCCAAAAACACACAAAGTTAATATTTCTGTGGATTACAAAACCATATAATGATGTAGACCGCAACTTGAACTCTACCACCCAGTTAACTAGGTCTATACCAAAGAGAGATCCACGTCTTCACAGCAAAACAGCCACTGTCTCAGAAGCTAAAGACTTCCTCAGGAGCGAGGAGCTATGGGAAGAGATACAGACTAAGAAACATTGCCATCTCACTGGAGAATGGGGCAGGGAAAAGGAGAAGATGGTGTGAAAATTTTCCTTACCAGTTTGAAGTCTTGAATGCTGCAGATGAAATACGGGGTGTTCGGACGGCGACTTTCAATATACACGCAATCTAAAAAAAAATTAAAATAATGGAAATTAACTTCTGTACCTCCAAGAAAGAACATAAAACCAGGATAAATTAAAAACAGCTTAAGTTTAGAAAAGGCTACCATTTCATTTGCATAACATGTAATTTATTCTGAGCGTGGTCTAAAAATAGAAACTAGATGCTTTATGATGATAATAAGGGAATTAACTGCAAAAAAACCCACTTTGATTTGAATAGACATTTTGCTAGAAAAACAAGAAGTCATATAAGACCATTCAGAATTTAGTTAATAAAACCGACCAGGTCACAGCCTACGAACCACATCAAAATAAGAAACTCATCAGACCTTTTGTGGTTAGCTTGCTATTAAGAACCTAGCACTAACATATTTTCTCTTCTAATTGTGAAGAGAACCAAGGCAACCAATCATAGATGAAATGCAGGAAACTAAATTACACCTACCTCAGGGAAGGACTGGGCTTTCTCAAATTACATTTGACATGACAGAAACTGAGTAATTATTTTTGTTTGCTTTTGACAAGTGGACTTTACAAGGTTGCTGTAAAATCAGGTATGCTGTATTAAAAACAGCCTTGGCAATACCCACAACCACAGCAGTGAATAAAATTACAGCAAGGATGGGAAAGAAGTGCCTGATTAATGATAATGGCTTTACAAATCAGAAAATTCACACACAGCTTGCTAGAAGGCAAAGATGCTACCCCCAAAGCCAAAAAATATTTAAAGGATGGTAATAGTGTTCTCCTTTTACATTCAGATAAATAACTGTTATTCGAAAGACAGAAGACAAAGAACACCAGCTGTTCTACGCACGATTCTCCAGGGACCCATTTATACTTCTACAGAAAAATTCCAAAGTCTAAAGAGTTTTATAAGACACGTTTCAGAACACAACTAATACCCCGCTTCATGTCTTGTAAAACCTAGAAGTTGTTCAAGACAAACATTCTCTAGTTCTTGGGCTCCACAAAGAGCATTCCTAAGGATGCACTGCCATGGTTTATAGAAATAAAACACCTTCCTCCTGAAAAAAAAACCAAACCCTGTACTCAAGGATTCTCTCACCACTGAGAGTTAACTCAGATTAATTTAAAAGAAAGAAACTTAGCAGCTATTTAGCAGGAATAGTTCCAACTATCAGAAGTGTGGAAAGAGTCTTAGTAGCTCCATTAACCAAGCTGGGAAAAGGCCAGGCCTTTCACATCGACAGCACTTCAGCCACATACACCAGAATTACATGGTTGTGCATCTGATATTCAATGTGGCAGCAGTACAATATCCTGTTGTAATGAGAGACAGAGATGGACAGTATTCATCTTCATTAATTCTGAAATTAGAATTAATAAATTAATAAATCAACTATCTGACAACTGATGTTTTTCCAGGATCAAAGCACCTTTGCTGCCAAACCAAGCTTGCAGGGCAGTCAGCACCTTTCCCCAAATTCTGCGCTGCTTGCTGTAGTCTGGACTTGCTGCTTTTGGCTACAAGCAGAGTCAGAGCCAGCAACACTAGATTACAGCAGTATTCCAGTAAAACACCAATATCATCATTTTCCACACAAGAAATCGCAGCCTGAAGTAGTCAGGTGGCAGGCTGAGCTTTCAGAGCTGTGGTTTTGGGATTGGTCTTTTTTTGGGGGTCAAGAAAATGAACTTTTGAGTTATAATCCAATACTAAATACCAGAAAAACCCTTCCTACCTTGGGATGTTTCATAACCACAGAATTTGTGTTCTGCTTACACCAGAAGACTTTCTTCTCCGTCTCAGTGGTGAGACCAAGAAGGGGGGAAGTGTTGGAAATAGTTCTAGCTTTACTAACCATCATTTAAAATTAAAGTGTGAAATTATTTTTTCCTCTATCTTCCCTTTCTGTATCTTCCTTTATCTTCCTAAATTCTGTTTTCAGCTCATCTCTACAAATTTGCAAGTAGGCCTTTATTTTGTCCAATGTCAGCAGTATATCAAGGCAGTGTAGTCAAGGTTTCTAAAAGCAAGTAGTCCCAGAAGACTTACAGCTGAAAGCCAGTAGTACACTGTGTTTCAGATGCAAAACTGTTCACCTCCAGCATCACTCACTGAATTGACACTTTTTTTTTAACTGCAAACCCTGACAGCAGAGCAGTACCTCTTCTCCCCAGTAGGCTATAAAACAAGCTCTACATACCAGACTCAAATGAAGCCTGCTGATCAGTATAGTTAAAATCCCACATTCAGTGTGAGGAATTCAAAGGCAAAGGTATTTCTCTGTTATACTGACCCAGGATTTCAGTCTAGATTGGAAAAGACGCTGGTCTTTAGGTGGGTACAAATCAGATTGAGGTCAGAGTACGTAAGTATCAAAGTCAGCCAGGTCACCTTGACTTCTGCAGAAGGACTTTTCTGAAGAAAACTCTTTAAATGACAAGAACAGCTCCCTGCTCTACATCCCCAGAGAAAAAAAAAAGCTAGTAAACAGCTAAAAGCTATCACTTCAGCTGTCACCAGTATCTTGCTGTGAGAACTCAAGGATCAGAGGCTTTTAAAACAGAACTGGGAAAAGGTTACCTAGACCTTCCTCTTAAGAGTAAAATCCATTTATCACAAATACTACCTAGTTGTGAACAGATTAGGCAGTCACTTGAATTGAAAAAAAATCTAAATCCATGGAGCACAAGTTCACAGAACAGATCACCTGCTCAGGAGCATCTCAGCCACGTGCAGAAAAGTATGGACGAGGGCTAAGTGACAGCAACAGTGCACACAGGGTGACCTGGAATGGAGACTTTCACAGAGAGCATCTGCATCCTCTCAAATGTTTATCCCTTGTAACAACAAAAAGTCACTTCCTGCTGGTTTATCTCATAACCATAGTAACTATCTGAAGCAAAGCCTGTAAATCCAAGAGTCAAGTCTCTACCTGCAACACGATTTGTAAAACAGGCTTCTTACCATGTCATTCTCCATCCACTGCAAACTGCACTGTTAATCAATTTGTAACAGCGCTTGATAAAGTCAAATGAGCTTGACAGAACAGATTTCTTTATTTGAGCTAAAAATCTATTGCTTATTTGATAGCAAGAGTCAAAGACGCAGGATAAGAATCTGGATTAATCTGAAATCCTAATTTTATCAGCATCAGTGAAGCTCCTCTCCAAGAACACAGAAGGAATGTAATTACAGCAGTTGTGTCCACATTCCCACTAGAAGACACACAAATGTAACGACTCACAGCTTGAGTGCTCTGAACCAGAACTTAGCATGCAAGTTGCACACCAAGCAGTTCTCCTGATTTTTTTTTTCCCCTATTAACTAGAAGTTAATAGAATCTAGAGTCTCAAGAGAAACAGAAGTTGGATGGATGTAAAATGCATTCAAATCTTGGTTTGGTTTTGTTTTTGTTCTTCAATAAGAAAATAACAATAAACAGTTGTATATAACAACCTCCAGTATCTCTGTAGACTCAAGAAAAATTATGTCCATTTATTTCAAATACGACTTGCCTTTTCCAAAGGACCAATTTCAGATTGTGTATTTCCTAGCTAGGATAGTAGCAGCTGTTGCAACAGCACTCATTTGTGCATTTTAAAGCTTGAAATATCATATACGTAATCAACCATCAACACCAGAAGAATGGTAATCTATTTGACTTGTAACTCACTTCTATAGCACTTTTCATCCAAAAATCCTGAAAATCCTCTTCACCTCCTTGCACTGACACAGTGATTCAATCCAGTTTATTCAGAAGCTACAGCAATTTAATCACATCAAAGTCTTCCTGCTCCATTTTGTTATCCCAGACTTCCTTGGTTAATCATTCCATGAAGACAGCCCTCTGCTCGCTCAAGCCAACTGCTCAGTATCCCAAGTGAATCATCCATTCACATTCTATTCCACCACTCATCTGCAGGAAGTTTTTCAGGATTCACTGGGGGATGTGTATAAAAAGCTCTGCTATTTCAGATACAGGAAACACCACAATTTCTAAGTTGTTGTTTTGGGGTGGTTTTTTTTTTAATATTTGTTTTGTAAGCCTCATTTTCAGAGTGCTCTCAGACAGTACACAGAATCAACAGCTAAGTATCCCTCTGAAACGCTTGACACAAAAAAATCTACCATCTACTGTGGATAAAGCAAACATGTTGACTCACTGGTGTATTGCATTTAAGGAAGGCACTGCTGGCTGCCTGCCAAGATTTAAAACCAAGATGACATCCAGTTAAGATGTCTCCAAAGCAATAGAGGCCATACAGATAAGAAAACAAGTTAATCCAGGTGCAATGTCATGAACACTAGAAACTGGGAAAATGCCCAAAAGGAGAACATTTATGGATGCACTCACATTAGCCACTCAAACCTCACCATAAAGAGCAATCCCTTTCATTTACCAGAAATCCAAAATCCAAATATGTTATTTTGAAGAACAGTTTTGATGTTGACCCAAGCAACAAAGAAAAACTGTTTATCATTTTTCTGATGCAATAGACCTGTGCAGATAAGACCTATGCCCATAAAAAATATGTAACAGCCCCTCCTTATCCTTAGCACACTGGAATGTGCTGTTGTACCTTTTTTCCCCACTGATCACATACTTTTGGAACACTTTTATCTCTGTATGGCTGCAGAGAGCTTCTGCTTAGATTTTGACAGCTTCAGTCAATTCTCATCATTATTGCTCAGGCTGCTTTGCGTCCAAGCATCCATTGCCACTTTGTGACAACTACAAAAGAAAAATAAGTAAACAGCTAAAAAATTTAAAGTCAGAAAATAAAGATGCTTCTCACACAGACAAGTTTACTTGCTTCTGAATTTTTTTTACTGATCAGCAGGTTTCTATAAAACTGAGTGACATGTTCTCTCCTCATGCTAAATGGAAGTCTGAAGCCTGAGGCTGCTTGTCAGCCTAAGACACAATGAACCCATATGCCCTCTCCCTTCAGACCCTAAAAGAAATTCTGGTCAGTTATTTTAACATTTATTATTCTAGAAAGGAATTCACAATTCAGGCATGTCTCAGACATCTATTTGCTCCTGCAATATTAATATTAATTTCTACTAAACTTAACATTCAATCCTTCCCACTCAAAAAGCCCAACAAAAAAAATCACATTGACTATAAATTTCCTAATTTAAACATGTCATAAATCAAATGGTTCAGTGCCACGTCCACTGAAGTTGTTCTATGGTGATACACAATTCCTACACTCCTGATTTTCAAATCAATACTCTCCAGTACTCAAAGTGTTACTCATCTCACCACATGGAGTTATGGATTGAGTGGCCCATTCCACTTTATGGCTACTCACCCAAGCTGAGGAAGTTGTTAGCTTGCCCTCTCTGAGCGCACTATGTCAGACAGTGGACTAACGTGGTTGCAGCTCCTGACACTTGGCAGTTTAAGGGCACTACACGTTGCACAGAAACCCTGACAAGTTCCCTACCAAAAAAAATTACAATTCAGAAGGTCAACAAATAATTCACAAACATCACTACACTGACTCCCCAACCAGTGTTTGCTCTTCACTGTTCAATGACAATCTTCCTCCAAACCTCAGCTGTCTGAAATCCAGCCCCACAAGAGACCTTGGCTTGAAGATACAACAGTTAATCCCACCATGCACACTGTATCACCATTATTGTTTTTCATTTACCTTCTCCCTGCTCCCTTTAACTTGCAAGGTGATAATAAAGTATTTTTCTTGTCCTGTATTCTGTCCACCTCCAAAACCTTCAAGTCTCCTTCCCTTCCCAGTCTTTTTTCTTTCCTAGTCCTTATTACAGTTGCATCAACAACTATTGTGTTGGCTGCTCTGTCATCCACAAAGGTACCTTGAAAACTTAATTTAAGGGTATGTTTTATCGGGTAAAACTCATGACCCTGTATACAGACAGAATCACACCACTAATAGAAAATGTAAAGAGATGCCTGATTATTTACATCCAGTCAGTGAAAAAAATCAGCAAAACAACAAAGAAATTACTGTAAAGTAAGCTGTAGGATAAAATATAGCCTACAAAACAAGGCACAAAAATTGTTGCTCTGGACATCCTTATACACTTACCAAAGTATAAATTAATTTCTTCTACTGAAGGATAGTCATCCTTGCATCATCCTACATTTATCAGTAAATAAGAGCAAGAATAAAGCAAGTAACCACACAGGAAATGGGTGTGCTATAAATTCACACTCTGACTTTCCCCACAGCAAGATAACATCCGTGTGTCAACTTCCAAGGGCCACCTCAGAGAAGTTAACCATCTGATCTGTTACACCACAGAGTCTACTGGTGACAAACCAGCAAACCCTCCAACGGGGCAGGACAGAGAAAAGAGGAAAAGAAAAAAAAAAGAAAAAAGAAGAAAAAAAAAGAGCTTTCCATAACCTTTGCCACTACAACAGCAAAACAAAGTAAAGAAATCTCACACTCCCTGCAGAGCCAGTGGGATTCACGGCCTGTCTCCGACCATGGCTGCATTCACTCACTTCCCCTATTTTGTGTAAAATGTCCCACTAGAGATGAAGTATTTCTACGACACATGGTACAGAGTCATTATGCCTTTGGGCTTCTGATATTCACCAGATGTGCCCTAGTTCTGAAGGGTTACATTCATATTCCCACACTAAAAGCTGCTTTTAAAATTAGAGCTTCAATATATGGACTTAAAGATCCTTTGGATAAAAAAAAATCAACCAGCTCACTTTTCTGAACACATGAATCTTTATCAGCTTAAACGTTGTGGTTTATGTAGTAACCATCTTCACAATTAGAATCTTTTTATATTTTATGAAATCAGTCAACACTTGCATCATCCAAGAATTAAAGCCTTGGGCGCTCCGCACAGCACCACACTTCCACAGGGAAGATATTCCTTGAAAGCCACTGTCACACATAAACCATCGTATTTCATACTCACAAGCTCAGACTTCACAGTGTAGCTGTAAGCAAACAGAGTTCCAATACATGCACATTTCCCAGTTTTGATATCCCAGTGTCTTACTGGATTACAAGTTCTTTCCTTCATTATGCTGCCCTTCAGATATTCAATATTAGAGTTAGAGGTTCTGAAAAATGATAAGCCAAATATGCAAAAAACCCCCAAACAATCCATTCTTCTTCACAATTGAGGTACAACTTTGGGGAGCTTGTCGGACATCAAGTTTGATTAATTCATGCATCAACTCTTACATTGTCAGAAACAACCAGATGGATCATCAGGCTCATGTAGTCAGTAGCAGCACATGCTCTATATTCAACCAGTGTGCTAAAAAAAATTAATAATAAATCCAACCATTTATTGAGATGGACCCCAGTTCTTTGGGAGACAGAGAATTTTATTTATAAACTTTACAGAGTCATGTAAGGACTTGAGAAGGAAGGAGACACTCTTTACATGTGGGTGCATATGTATATATCCTGAATGCAAGTTGTGGGATAGACAAATAATTCAAGGATATTTACATCCCAGAATTAAAAGATATTTACATTCCTCCTTTTTGGTGTCTAAAATTAAAAGCCTTATTGTCCTAGTGCCCTTGGCCAACCAGTAAAGAAGCATGATCAGGCAAATCCTGACTGTTCTCCAGAAATGCCTCTGCCCAAGCAAAAACTAGAGGGAACTCCAAGCAGCTGGGCTCTTCACTCCAATGTCTCAGGTACTTAAAGTTAAATGCCACCATCCTTTACCACCACCACCACCCAGAACAGTTACATACAATTAGGATCACGCTATTAGCAGTTACAGATCATTAATAACCAAGTGGTGCCTCTTAAAGGATCAGAGAAAAAAATAAATTGCAACACTCAATGAATTCTAAATGTTGAAATCTGAATTTGCCTGTGATTCCAAATACAGGAAAATTACCAAACTCTTGAAAACAAAGGTCAATAATGGAAACAGACCTCTAACTAAGCAATATATTTGGCAAGATAGTTTAGTAACAAACGTAGAAACACAGGGAGAAATGCATTGGGAATGACAAACACATGGTTTTAACTAAAAAAATATTACCACTGACAGGTAGGGAGCTATACAGTTGCCTCTTTCCCCCATATGGCTGACAACAAACAAATTGCTAGTCTGATCTTTTAGTGTCGCTTCCAGCCAGTCTGATCTTTTAGTGTCACCTCCTGCTGAGCAGATTTCAAGCAACACTGCTGGCTCCTTGTCAGAAAACAATGTGCTCGAGCCCTGCTCTGCAATAAATGGTTCAACCAATTTACTGTGTTCATTTGAAACTCACAGGAGTATTCCCAATGCCTGGACTACAGTTCTTATTTGGCAAAGGATTTTATTATAAACTGGTATCATAGCGAATCCATTTTCTTTAAGGGGTTTTGCTGCTGTTTAATGGACTGTCAGTATAATTTAGATTTCATCTATTTAAACTCATTCAAGCCTGGCTCCTGATTGTACAATAAATGGAACATATTTCTATTCAACGAAATTAATGGCAGCTAATTGTAGTCTGCAGTTCCCCAATTTTTAAAAAAGCAACTGTTCTGCAGTTCAGGCACTCAGCTACATCATTTCCCACACCAATTATTTTTCTGCACTTTCCATGTATGTCCACACCACTATATAGTTCTTCTTGCAGGATGCATCCAGACATACTTTGTTAATAATTTTGATGCAAACCAAACATTTTCTTACAGAAAATAGTCTTACCAAAAAAAATGCCACACTGAAAGCAAAGACATTGTAGATGGTCAGCCACTAACTCACGCTAGGGTATCCTCCTGTCTTGGAATTGTTCTTCTTTTTCAATGAAATACATGAAAAGGGTCAGAAAAAGAGCACAGGCCAGTAAAAAAATTAAATAACCAGTTAGTCTAAGAGTTCCTTCTTTAGCAACAGATAAGCTTTACTGCACACATGCCATTTAAGACAGTCTTTTCTGATCTTTTAAGGTCACAGCAAACTTCTGCTACAGGTGCAACATTTGCTTCAAATGCTTCTCCACTGATATTTTACAAATGCCTACGTAGCCATCTGTCTCTCAAACCTGAGCTGGATGTGTTTCAATAGCTCTTCACAGATACTCATTTCTAAAGTGCTGTGGAAGATACAAAAGATGAGCAGCACCACAGACATACCACACTGCTGTATGACCTCACTTTTTAAAACATCCTTAGCCTTTTTTTCCTATTAAAAAAATCCTTAATGTGCAAATTACAGCACCCTTGAACAATGGCTACGGACAATTTCTCTGATACCTGAAATGCAAGCATTGATAATAAGCCTTAAGAAACCAACAGAAGAAGTTGTCACAGTTGAGATGAAATCAACTGAACAACCTCCACAATGCCTTCAAACAGTGGACAGAATTGGCCAATACACACAAAAACCTGAAGAGATTCAGGGATCGAGATTCTTTATCACTTTCTTCTCACACACTTGCCATTCATTTGTTTTTCCCAGGTTTTGGTAATGAGTCAATGGTGACCTGGGAAGGAATCCACAGCTCAGGGTTGGGCCCATGAAGCTGTACTTAATGTGAAAACTGGCATCTTTATGCAGCTCTGAGTTTAAGAAGTTCCTCTATCGGAACATGCATAATTATAACTCCATGCTCTAGTAGGCAAAACAAGCACATCGAGAGGACTTGGAAGAGAAAACTCTTCTATTCCCAAGCCCACCACAAACACCAAATGGTTGCTTAACTTCTCTTCCCTTAGCTACCCTTTTGATAATTAAAGTGCAACACACTACAATACCTCATCAAAATATGGATGGGCTTTATTTGTGTAGTCCTCAACTAGAAAAAAAAATTACAGCCGTTACTATTTCCCTAGCAATTGGCCCACCACTTCATCTTCCAGATCAGACAAATGAATAGAGAGCAACCCATTTTAGAAATCATTGGTGCAGCTCTGAACAGAAAGGCACATGTTCAGAAGGGGAAAGTTAAATACGTCACTTAGGTGAGGATGATTTTCACAGAATATTGTATTTCGCATACAGCAGTCTGTTCCTCAAAGCCTGCTGTGATGCAAATACAGACACTCTCACCAGGTATGCTTATGTGATATCCTCCCTATTGTCCACTAATCTGATATTCACCTACCTGTGAATACCTAGCAGCACTGAAAAAAGATCTGTATTAAAAAAATCAATACGTATTTTCTGAAAGAAAAAATATTTTCCTATTGTTTAAATTTTTAAATAGCTCTGAGATGCCTTTTATACAGAACAAATTAGTAGAGCAGCTGTAAAGCTGATCTTACAGCAGAGGCGTATTTACTTTGTTTCATCACTGGTATGTTACTTTTTTTCCCCTTCATTTTCAAGCATAATGATCATGCTACTATGCCAGTCAACTGCTTAAGTAAGAAATGCTCTTTTCACAAAGAAAAAAATGTTTTCCTCACTATTAAGAAGAGAGGAGTACAATCACTACAGTAAAGATAGAAGCATAAATTTTCAAGCCAAAAGAAAATAAATACATGTCTACATTTAGGTGTATTTCCTCCCTAAACAACAATACAAATGAAAGAGTCTTAAATCTATATTGGTTTTAATGTACATCTAGCCACTTCTTTTCCAATAGGGTTTATGATCCTTTTTTTGATTTAAATATCTTTACTGCTTTTGGTAAAAGCATCCATAACACATTTTGGACTTTGAAGAAAAATGAGACAGACAGATTCATTCCTCCTGCCAATGCTGAAACAAAGCAAAAATATTTCCATTTGTAGCTCAATTTACTTGAGATGCTTCTTTAGAACAACACATGCTCTGCTACTGGATACTGTTCATACAGAATTCTCTCTTTAGGACAAAAGGAAAACTAAATCAGTTGCCCAAAATTTATTATATTGGGGGGGAGGAATTTAAAAAAAAAAAAAAAAAAATCAATGATCAGCTAGAAGATATCCAGTTATAGATAAATACCTCACCAGTGTAGTCCATCAAGCAGCAGCATGAAAATGTAGATAACTTTTAAAGGACAGTTTATTTTCATAGATTCTCAAGCTATATTTAACCTCTTTCGTTTTCTATTCCACTTGGAAACACCAAAAAAAAAAAGCAGTCTCACTTTACTCACTGTGTTCACTCAGCCTGCTTACACATAGCACTGAGTGTCAAACCTGGAGACAAACATCTCCCTCACCTATGAGCTTCTCCTCCATCCCCTATGAATACCTGTACAAAGTATTTTCACAAAGCCTGTATTCCAAAATGGAAGTAGCAAAGGTTAGTCCCAGGTTCAAAATTCTGACAGATTAAATTTCATTCCCTCTCTCAATTTATCAGAAAAACCTCCAGATAAAAGTTATAGCAATGTTCTGGCATAAAGTAAACTGTTGTGCTTCGTGGGAAACCACAGCATCATTCCCAGTACAGAAGCTAAAATGAGCTTTTAGTTTACTCTGTACACAGGTGTTGCCACTATAATCGATCAAATATTCTGTTATCTAGTTGTCAATGAAAGACAGGGCCACTTCCAAAAAGAAGTAGTAAGAAAAAGGGCTGGTAAATTCATACACTAGTAGTTCAAACTATTTTAATTGAAATAAACTGAGGACAGGCCATGAACAATTACTGCAGCCAAACTCTACTTCCACTCCTTGAAAACCACTATTTCAAGGAATTCCTTCCCCTTAGTCCAATTTTCCACAGTTGCTTCCCACTCACTGTGTTTTTATTTCAGAATTTCCATTTGTTTAATGGCATAATGGCATGCTGCATTCCCCATGAAGCATTACTTTCTGCTTAGGTTAAAATCCTCCTACATTCATCCTCTGCAAAAACAATTCCCTAATGCAGCCTGCAAAACTGCTCTTATCTGTGTTGCAGTTACCTATGGTTACTGCAAATTTTCAACTAGAGCTGTTGTAGTCACAGTAAAAAAAAAAATATCAACAAGGTGTTCATGTGAAGTTTCACATTCAGCCTGTAACAGTTCCAAAAAACCACAGCTTTACAAGGTATTTTTAATTTTGCATCCCAAGCTTCAAGGAATATGTTCTGAAGTTCATTTAGTACACAGCATGTGTTTACAGAGTTCACATAATCCATGTAACTTCCAGTAATACTTCATTACAGCAGTCAATGGTAGTACATCTCCTTCTGCTAGTGACCTGTATTTTATGAGGGGACACAGAGGGATGACTCACAGAGAAAGTACTAACAATAATCTTATAAAGTCTTCTCTGAAGTTCTCCACTTGCACAATCCACCTTGTGAAAACAATATCACATTTAAGAGTAAATATGAACTCGGTAAATGCATCATCTTTTTTTTTCCTCCAGTTTGGCTTATGTTTTCTGCTTATGCTAACAGCATATGTACAGGAAATTAGTCACATGCAGCTAAGCAGCTGATGTATGTTGTCATGTAACCTTATTTTCTACACTTAATAATATTCACCTAACTCACTTGATCCTTAAAAACCACACTTGCCATAATATCTCAAATGCTGAGAATAAAAACTCATTACAACCACTGTTATAGCCAACAGTAGAGAACAGCAACACAAGTTTCAGCTGCATGTGGAAAACAGTTCTCTACAGGCTTCAATCAACTTCAAAGAAAATCCTTGTGTTATGCTTTTATATATTTGTAAATGCTTTTATGCATTTTGTTAACCCTCCTGACATCTTGTTGTATTTCTTCCTTCTGTCCAAGCATAAAATTAAAATTTTAAAACTTCCCAGAAAAGAATTAACTTTTTCCCCAACTTTTTAGCAGCCTAAAAAACACTTGCCAGAACTTCAAGGTTCGTGGAGGGGGGGAAGGAATTCATGTTCATATTATATGTATTTTTATATTTAATTCTGGCATGGCCACCTTTCTCAGCTGGTAAAGCTGTCAGAATAAATAGAACACAGCATCTAGAAGAATGGCAAACACATGGATCAATGTCAAACACAAGCCAATCACTGTCAGAGTGTGAGCCAAATTCCTGCATTTCAATTTCACCAACATTCAACCCAAATACCAATATAGTACTTAATAGCAAAGTAAATAGAGGGAGTAAGCACTTTTGTTTGGTTTTTGTTTAAATATATATATATATTTATAAAGCTGATGGAGGTTTCTAGATTAAAACAACCATTTCAGTAACATCCTCAGTTATAACAATGCAAAACATCTCAGCACACTTACAATAACAGGAACATTTAAGATAACCAGAAGAAATTTCAGTCCATCTAAATCTTAGATAAATATAATTCTGGTTCCACTGTGATTGGAACTCCAGTGACCACACTCCACAGGACAGACCGTGATGTCAGGCCTGCAGATTCATACAAAAGGTGACCCACCAGCTTCTGTTATTTTCTCACTGTGATAGTGCAATAGCCCAACACCTTCAGGCTTCACATCTGAGCCACTAAAGACTGCAAACTATTTCATAGCTTATGAAGCAATCCCTTTGAAAAACGGCCACATACACTATAGTCACAGAAGGTATCAAAGTGAAAAGTATGTAAGATCTCACTTTGATATATTTGGTGACAACTGAGCAGCAGTATTTCACAACAGTGCATCTGACCTGCAAATTCAGTCTCTCTCCTTCTCTGATGCGGGTCCAGACAATAGCTGATGGGGTTATGGTGCCTCCTGAGCAGCACTCGGGGACAGAAATCTAACAAAATTTTAAAGAGACATCAATCTATAAACCCAGAAAAATTACTACTCAAGTTATATGTTCCAGTAGCAATATCTCACTTTCATCCTAGTGACACTGATTTCCCACACCTTAAAAAAAAGGCAACTGAACCAAAAAGTCCAATAGCTGTCCCCAACAGTGATTGCCTAAAACATGTCAAATTGGCAAAAAAGATACATTCCTGGTTTTTTATACTAAGCCAGGTGTTCCAGGACCCACATAAAGCTAATTCTCCCCCTTCCCTGCACAAAATCAAACTGCACTTTCCATATCTAACACTCTGCACCTCTTCTTACAGCTCCACAGATCTTAAAACACCTCGAACAGAGGCTCTCATGGAAGCTATTCCAAAGCTATTTGCTAGAAAACTATGAAGTCCTCTAATGCACTAGGCTGGCTGCAGAAACATTTCACCTTGTGTTACCCTCATGTTGATTCCTCTTGCTGATGTGCTGTTTATATAGGTACTGATGTCACTGTAGAAACAGATCCTAATAAATCCTTTTAATTCCTGCAGATCCTTTTAAATATTTCCACGTAGGCAGAGCAAATAACGTTGTCCTCATCTCCAGGTGACATATCAAGTCATCCATTTTCCTAAGGCTCCAAATCAACTTAAGACTTTCATCCAGCAAAGTTCTTCCAGTCCAGCATTCAAGGTGCCACCAGGATGACATTACAGCAGTCTGCTAAGAAGCAACAATATCCTTGGTATTAAGTTCTGGGGCTTTAATATACTAATACCCCTTCCTGACGTGTTGAACAGATTAAGAGTGAAAGGGGACAGGGACCATATAGCTTTCTCCAGCATGAAAGGTATGCAAGAGTTCAGAGAACAACAAAGACAGGGCACTGAAAGTATCCACACACCCAGCTATTATTTTGATGCAGTTATCCCTGCCGTGTACTTGATCTGCAATCTTAACCCATTTGCTTCATGAGAGTAATTTACTGGGATATTGAAAAGAAAATCTCCATGTTCAAGGACAAGCTGAAGATACACAAGAAAAATACCTCCATACGTCAGGTCTCTGTAATACTTTAAGTATGTTGTTGCCCTCCAGAAGAGGGAGAGAAAAAAGGGTCCAAAGCAGGGTCTCTACAAAAGCAGATACACCACTCAGCAACATTTGGAGTAGCACAGCACTTGGAAAAACCTGGCCAGCTGTTCCAAAAGCACCTCAGCCACTGAAGTCCGGGCCCATCCACTGACAGCCGTTTGACTGACAGCACTTCAGTATGTTCTTCTATACAGAAAATCATACACAGAGACCAATTGTCTAACCCAAACAACACATGTACTTATATAAAGTCTGGTTTGCACAGCAGAGTATCAAAGTATTCAAATTCACTTACAGTCTGACAATCAAAAAACTGCAGAAAAAAACCCCCCATATTACAAAACAAGACCACCAGTTCTACAGCACACCCAATTAGGAGCCATGTGTTAACCATATTGCACGAGCATATCAGCTGTATGGGAAATCAACCCCTTCAAACCAGGCTGTATTTTGGTAAAAGTCAGTAGGATAGAAAGGCCTCAATCTGCACAAGAAATGGAAGGAAATTCAGCATTAAATAATCTAACTGAATCTAAAAGGAGAGGAAAAAAACAAACCAAAACAAACCTCAGTCAATGCAGCTCTCATACCAACATTACCTTATGGTAAGGAGGTCTATAAGTAAATCCAAATACACATTGTACAATAAAAATTCATTTGTCACCATGACAGTCATTTTGACAAAAGAAAGGTAAGAACTGTGCAAAAAAACCCAAACCAAACAAACAAAAAAATACATCCCAAAAAAAAAACCAACAGACTAGATTTGGAAAGAAATGGGCAGGAGGTTGCAGAAACTGAGAGGACAGAGGGGGAAATGGGCCAACAAGCTTTTAGGACAGGTCTGTGTGATTTCCAACCAAGTAGAGAAGATTAATTGCATAGTGTTGTCTAAGCTCTACTCAATAAATTTTAATACATGGTTTAAAGCTATGCATACATTCATTATAACTATGCAAATTAATAAGAACAGTAATTATATAGTAACAATGTAGTGTAATCTTTCATTTGAAAAAGTTCCAATTATCTTTATTATCTATTTATTTACAGTTTATTTGCTATTAGTCAAATATAACTGCTGAGCTCAGCACAGAAAAAAAAGTAATATGAAGTGTTGGATTAAGTACTGAACAGCAACGGGGTAAACAGAGAACGAGCTTTTAACCAAGGACTTCCCAGTAGAAAATGCAGATCTTTACCTTTAGCATTCACCATATCAGATATGAGCATTTAAGAAAAAGAATCAGAGGAATTGAAAGATTTCCTTTCCTTAAAGCCTAGAAGATGTAAGCTGAAGACAGCTATCCATTCTGCACACACCTTCCATTTTCATCTTTCTAATCCTTGCTGTGCAAGTCTCATTAATTTAAACTCTCTTAATCCCCTCTTAAATTTTATGTCATTTGTACCCCTAGCTACAAATACATCTCCCTATATGTAACCTGGCCATAAAACAGAGCCTAAGAGTCTCTTCTGAGATAGAGGCTAAAATTGCTTTAGAATATATTATGCACTGGAATGTGTATTCAAGATCACACTCCTGCTACATCAGAGGTACTCTGAGCACTGTACCTACTGGTTAAAGAGTGCCAGTACTTCTTCATCCTACCACAGGATAAAATTAAGATCACAAAGTGATTTTCCATCTTAATTTTAAGCAAAGCCTTTCTGCAATACAGCCAGCATATCACATTGTACTACTCGGCCCACGCAACAGATGTTCTTAACAGATTCCAAATTATTTTTCATCCTCTGACACTGAAAATAAGATTGCTACCAAAGCTGACACTTCTGCAGGCTCCCTATTGTTACTGCTCAAGCAACAAATATCACTCAGCTACAAGCCCTGACCAAGATAAAAGCATACAATTTCAAACCATTGAAAAAAATATCTGAAGCATTTCAATAGATAAGCTATTCTGACAAATGCTGGTAGATCCAAGCAAAACCAGACTCTACAATTCTCACACGGAATAAAAAGTATGGAATGCTACACCTCCAAAACCAGCAGAATTTCAACCCGTTTATATCTGCAGCTGATGCTGCTCCCACAAAGAAATGAGATTCACAGGGAAACCTGTCAGAAAGGTTGGAAAATATCTCTGTATGCCACCTAGACAAATCTCTACCTCAGATCAGGTCTCATTTCAAAGTTGGAGCAAAGTGCTCAGTGCTTTATGCAATTTAGTTTCAAAGTTCCCAGGAACAGAGATGACATACGATACACAGGTAATTAACGCAGCAGAACGACAAAAAGGGTGGCTCTTTTTCAATAAGGAGCTAAGTTCATTCCAACAAATCAGAAATTACGAGATGTAGTAAGAAACTTTTGCATGCATATCCATATTTGTCTCCGATGGAAATGTGGCAACCTGCCCCTAGCACAATTATCATTTCAATTAACAGATAACAGATTGTGCTGTCTGCTGCAGACATCTAACTGGTTGCTCTGGTGCACAATTACTTTCAAAGGAAACATAAGAGAAGAATTTCTTACCTCCAGGCCTGTATACAACATCATCCTCTGTGATAAAGGATGTTATTTCACCGTTGTCTGTTCTCTCATATCGTGACTTCTTCTTGGGTGGTTTCTTTTTGCTTTTCTTTGTGGACTCCTCTGTGGTGGCACTGTTGTTGTCATTGTCCTCATCTTCACTGTGGTCACTTTCTGCATAATTCTTGGCGCCTCCTTCCAACGTACAGCTCCGCCGAGGACGCGAGTTCTCACTCTCCCTCACCTTGTCTCTCTTGTCTCGCTCCTTATCCCGGTCTCTATCCCTGTCCTTCTCTTTGTCTTTGTCTTTTTCTTTGTCTGCTGTCATGATTCGCCACGTGCCTTCTTCTGTCCTCTCACGGCTGGGCCTCCGTGAAAGGTAGACAGTGAGCCTGGGCTTCAGTCTTCTGAATTTCTCACTCAAATCCAGGAAAAATTCAACCACTCCAACAACCCCAGCGTTTTAAAAAGGTTCTTGAAGGGGTGGGGGGAGAAAGAGGGGAAAAGCCCATGTTAATATTCAAAATTCTTTCAATAAAAATTAAAAACAAAGAAAACCCCACATCCTAAAGCAATCCAGTATGGAAACCACAAGACAGCAAAATACAAGGCAGTCTTTTGAAGCATTCATAAAAATGATAACATATGAAATGTCTGAACATGTTTGAAAGCTCTCTCCATCCTCAAAAAGATCTCACAACACCTTAAACAAATTCTTTTGTTCCCTACAGAAATATAACAGCTTCTTGGCTGGGAAGTGCTCACTGAGAACACACATCATTTTATACCTGAAGCTGAATAGGAAGTGTGCAAGTGAAACTAAAACATCTAGGAATGGACAAGTGCAAGAAAGGGAGAGTCTACAACTGTTTTTCCCCCCGTGAAGCAAATGAAAAAGTTTAGCAAATGGCTGTGTTGTTTTACATCTCAACACCACTAGCAACGGATGCCCTACAAAGCTGGTACAGAGTGAAGAATGCCATCTGCCACCTCCAGGGCAATCTGTTAGGAAGTCTTCTCCCTACTCTGCTTTACCAAAAATAGAGCTAACCTGTAATCCACAGATTACAGGAATGAATTAACTGAAACCCAACCAAACCACAGTGGTTACAAGCGCACTCTGACAAAAATCTGCTTTTCCTTGTATCAAAAATATGACCTTTCATGCTTGCTTCACCAATAACAGAACACAGAGATGGGTTTTAACGCTCATCACCTTCACACCCTTAGTCTCCTGTCGGGGAATAGGAAGGGAGCATTCATGAAAGAAGGGTATTTCAAGAAGGATGCATCCAACATACAAAGCTCAGTCACTTTTTTTCCCTGGTTCATGATAAAGCCTGAATCTACTCCCATCCAACTGGTAAGTTTTCAGGAAGCTATTATTTGGTGCAACTTTAAATTAGTCCACTGTGTGGAATGCTAGAGCATGGAAGTCAGAGACCTAAGAAGATTGAATGTTCATACATTAAGCATCTGAAACCACATTAAAGAAGGAAAAGAGACTATTTTGATTTTTAAGAAGTCAGCTGAGAAATCAGGCATCCTGTGTATTTGAAATTCCTTCACCCTTACATGGATCTCAGACTACAATATTCTTGTCCCTGATGACTACTACTTCCAGAAATGGAAACAGTCAAAGAGAGACAAATTGCTTTTGCTGATGTAATTCAGGCTGTGGCTTGAATCTCTCAGGCATTTCCTGAATGAACCTATCATCCAGGTAGGAAATGATTCTATTTTCTTTCCTCCTTATAGCAGCTGCCATCATTCAGATAACACACAAGGGGAATCCAACAAAACTCCAGTAGAGACAACTACAATGAACCTGTCAATTGCCAGAGAAATCACAGATAATAGTGATAGCTATGGTCTACAGGGACTTAATGAGAAATGCTTTCAGTTTCTAGAGGCTAGGAAATACCCCAGCTGCAAGCTTGAGGGTTTTTTTCTATTGTTGTTGATAAAAAAAAAAAAAAATTTCAGTTTCTAGAGGCTAGGAAATACCCCAGCAGCAAACTTGAGGGTTTTTTCTATTGTTGTTAATAAAAAAAATTCACTTTAGAGAGTAAATAATCTATTCATTTTGAAAGAAAACTAATTGCTTTTAAAACTTCCAAGTTATAAAAAAAAAAAAAAGCCATCAATCACCACCATAGCTCATTATTGGGGATGGGTGGCAAACAACAGAAAAAGCAGGCTTGAAACTTGGCCAGCTACAGGGCTTTTTTTTTTTTGAAGCCTCCAGATTAAAACCTTAGAAGGTGCCAACCACTCCACATTTCTAAGCACAAGAGAAAAAGGAATTTAAAGTTCCTGTCTAAAGGAAAAATAAACCAAAGCTGATTAGTAACTGACAGATAATTAATCCATATTAATTTTATCTGAGCAACCTGAAACATTGAGCTCCTCCTCATTTTCTTTAAGTCTCAAGGAACCAGAAGATGTGCACACAATTCTGAACAAGCAGCTACAATTTCAGTGCAAGCTGCTGCTTGACAAACTTTACTTTAAAAGTAAATTTCACGTGAACCATGTATGAACATTCAATCTTCTTAGGTCTCTTTCATGCTACAGCATTCCACACAGTGGACTAATTTCAAGTTGCACCAAATAACAGCTTCCTGAAAATTGAATATAATAACATTGAATAAACAAACACTATGTTCATAATGATTTACTCTGCTGTAAGGCTGTGCAAGAATTTCATATACCACAATTTGCTCGCTTAGTTTCTTCATCTTTGAAATTTCCAGCTACAAGTACAGCAAAATTGTCACCCTCCTCCTAGCTCCTGTTTCAGCAGAACCCATACAGAAGTAGTTTTCATAGCTAACATATTCATGAACAGTACAGGAAGCCTCTCCATCTAATCAGAGTCTCCATCTAGTTTGACGAGCACTAACGGCAAGTGATGAAATCTCATCGCAAGTGCTATTCAACTTTCTTACACAAACAGATCGTGTTTCCAAGACTATTTTACTAAAAGAAAACATTCCTTTTCAAAAATATTGCAGGATTAAACCATCATCATGAAACAATAACTACTTTTGCCTCTCGAAGAATAAAGCACTCACATAACCTTAAGAGTAGTTGCATCAGAGATAGTGGGGAAAAAAAAGGCCACAACAACAACAGCAACAAAAAAACCACAGAGGAAAGACACTGTTACATGACCTCAGCTGTACAACAGTAACACAAGACTATCACAAAAGCAAAGAAAAATTGTTTTATCAGCAACCACCTAATTAAGATTAAGCCATCATTACCATAGAGAAGTATCTGATAAATAATCTTTATTATTTAAGCTATGATCCAAACATATTTTAAAGGTTTCAAGATGTATTTTGCCTCTGCAGTAAAATACAATATTGCCCCTTGCTACCTCCCCACTTTTTATTTACTAACACCAGAAACAAAAATACAAATAGCAATTTATACAAAGCAGCACCCACTAAAATGTTTGGAAGTATCTCTTCAACCATAAGAGCAGAAAGTATCTTCCAACTGAAATATTACATCATCTACACTTAAGCATTTGCACTTCATTTCACACATTCTTACTTCACCCACCAACCCCACTGGAACAGAAAACTACCAAGTCCATATATCAAAGCTGTACTGCTGACTAATCACTCTTGACCAAAATATAAATACTCTGAAAACATACCTGCTGACTCAATAATATTCATCAGTTACAGATGTTGTAGTGGGTGAAGTACTTTTATCATTCTACCTGCAATTATGGATGACTATAGAACACAAAACTAACACCATCACAAAAATAACAAATATATTGCTAGCCGCCTTTTTGGTTCTCTGAAGTAAACTGGGATAATACATCATGTATATTGCCAAATACTGTAATCACACAGATGTTTAAATCTGGATTAGCACAGCAGAAACAAATACATTTGAAATCTTCAGTGTTTTTTGGCAAACTCTGTAGCTTGGGTTTCCAGTAATTTTACTCATTGGCAGCTCCTCATTCTCACTGTACCAAACAACTGCTGAAGCAGCTGCTTCTGTCATCATCCTACAGAAAAGAAATTCAGGTTGCAGCAGCACAGGTTGCAGAGCACTAACTGCCTTTGATACTGGTTTACTGCTTCTTCCATAGAGAATTTTTTAGAGATTAATCTCAGGAAACAAGTCATTAAAGCTAAAAGGGGAACGTTCACTTTACAATGGCTGAGTAGAAGAATAGCTTCCGCCCATTATTTGTGCAATGCAAGTTGAAAAACCTGAGGGAAAATATTACCTTCACTGCAATCACACTCTAAGATTTTTTTTGTTATTTTTTAACTAGAGCCTCAGGATATGTCCATTTATCCAAGTAAGTTTATTACATCCAGTATGGGCTAACTTCATACAAGTCCCAGTATGCCATCAGACATTAAAGCTCCTTGTTATCTTAAGGTGCCTAGGAGTCAAACATAAGTCAGAAATGCATTTGCAAAGCTACTAGATAGTCTTCTGTTCTCTGCTTTCTAGCAGAAAACAAAGACACTTACAGTTTTAAATCATAGCCAAATGCTCGCCCTCTTGTTAAAATGTTCATGAAGAAACAGAGGAAACTAGGACTTTGGTAGGAGACAGGACCCTTCATTTAGGAGTCTGGGGCAGACACGATGAAGGCAAGTTGGCAATAAGTGTCCCAAGTAAAGAGAATCTGAAAGCAGGTGCTTCACCAGGTCAGAACACAGCCCCGTACAGCAGCACTCTGCTGCTCAGTCTGATATCCCAAGCACATTCAGTGCTTGCAAACCCCGCTTTTTACACAGAAAGGGTGTTTAACAGGACACAACAGGATGGTACAAATTGTAACGATTTCTGACAAGTCTCAGGGATGACTCCTCTGTCCCCAGAAGCTCAAGTGAAACACTTCAGCAAAAATGAAGTTGAGGAAAAAGAAAAAAAAAGTACTGTGGTTACAGTCCCTGCATTCCTGAAATGATCTTTTGCACCTTTCTCCTATTTTACAGGAGACCTGAGAGCAGCATCACTGCAGAAAGGAACACAGAAAAGTCCCAGCCACCTTTCAGGACACAGGATAAACACACATCTTATTACTAGTCCTTTTCTCTAGTCAAATCCAAAAGTAGCCAGGTGTTAGATTTGACTCTGTCACTAAACCCTGCTCAGTTCCACTCCCAAAGACAAAGAGAACGAATGATGTTATCATGAATATTATCAGATCTGCCTATGCATTCTCAATGACAACCTAAACAAAAGTTACTGCCAAAGTATCTTACGAGAAATGAAGCAAGCACAATTTAACCTTTAAACTTCAGTTTTAAAAAGCAAAATGTGCAAGTTCATAATCATTATTTTCAACTGATCATTACCCCACATTCACCTGGTTGAAGCTTCTTTTCCAGCATTTTATATCTAGTTCAAATTAAAGTTTCATCATTTGTTCAGACACAAAAACCTTCACATCCTCCCACCCAAGTCAGGAAAGGAGGATACCACCTCTCCTACGAGAGATGAGTTATGGTCAAATCTGGGCACTGTGAGTTATTAAGATGGCCAAACTGCTGTTAGCCATTACACAGAGCTCTAGTTATTTGATCTCTATACCTGGAAATCATTATCACACCAAAAGGCATACATACCACCTCTTTGCACATTAAGTACTTAAACCTCTTAACTAGTATTACAGAGTCAGGTTTTAAAGATAATGTGAAAGCAAGTCCAGCAGAAATGCTATGAGACTGAAATGGAAAGGCATCTAAGTATGCAGGGTAACTAAAAATATGGAGAAGAGCTCCTTTTTCTTATTTAAGCCAGACAGATAAATCTTTTAACAAGATTTGTTTGGTCATGTGTTACCAGTCTTAATAAACACAACAGGACCATTCTTCTGTAAGCTTTTAGTCTCATACTGCAAGATAAAAAGGCACTGTTTTCAGCAAATGCCAGATTAAAGGAAGTATGTGCTGCAACTGCTAGAACTTCTACAGAGTTTTTCTAATTTTTATGTCAAAGAAGAATTTTAACTTGGTTTTAGTGCAAGGGATTAAATAATAAAAAAAAAAAAGCCCATAAAGATTTCCCCATAAGGTCTGAAGAACTGCTTTAAGAAAACCTTCAAGATCATTTGTGAAAAATAATCCTAATAAGACAATATTAGGAAAACAGAGTGCTAAACTGCAAGTATCAAAACACAGCACTGACATGGTAGTTCAAATACAGGCACACCTGATTCAAACACACTAAATAGCAGCTTCTGTACAGCTTACACTTCAAAAGATCCCACCTTCTATGCTAAAGCTCATTAACTGCATGGGCTCCACCTCCCTGGGGAGGCACACAGAAGTTTAACCTTTAAGTTTCAGAAAAGACTAAGAACATCTGTTACCAACTTTCTTCCACATTCTTTAGTTCAAATACAGGCACACCTGATTCAAACACACTAAATAGCAGCTTCTGTACAGCTTACACTTCAAAAGATCCCACCTTCTATGCTAAAGCTCATTAACTGCATGGGCTCCACCTCCCTGGGGAGGCACACAGAAGTTTAACCTTTAAGTTTCAGAAAAGACTAAGAACATCTGTTACCAACTTTCTTCCACATTCTTTCCCACAGATATTCAGTAGGAGGGAAAGGAAAATGAACACAGCTCCCGAAGGCAGCACAGAACTATCCTATCTGGCAGCACACAGCTTGTCAACACCAGAACTTCATAGACAATACTGGGCTTTCTACGTAAAGAATACTTTAGACTTGGTATTTCAATGGAACCCAAGATTTGTATCACATCCCACTAGACTATTCTACAACAGTGGATAGCTACCAAAAGAATTGAGATTCATACAGCCCTTACCACTGCTGCACTACCTGTTCTGCTGTGTTGAGTGTAATACGGGTTTAATATTGCTACTCCTGCACCTGAAAAAAACAAGAGTGACAGCTTGGCAGGGATGGAGTTGAGAAAAGGTTACATCAAATAAAAATGCTTCTGACACTGACTGCACAGTGACTTTTGTTTCTTTCTTGTCAGGGGTTTTTGGGATGCTGGGGGGGGGGATCACTTAATAGTTTCAGAAAACAATCTGGAAGTGGTTTCAAAAATTGTTAAGAAAGATCTGGTCATGAATGTGAACACAGCCATGTTAATTCAAGTCACGTTCTAATGCCAAATAGGAAAAGAAAATAAAACAAACTTATACAGCCTTGAACTAGAACTCTTCCCATCTGATGTTACTGAAATAAAAAGATAATGTTGATAGCTAACATCTAACAACCCCGTGCAGCAATACCTGTTGCAGCACTTGAGCATTTGTAAAGCTCTGAGATCTCAGAATGAAGAGAAGTAGGATGAGCCTTTTGTGACTTTAGGATTCATTCACTAAGTTTTCTGCAGGCTTTAGAGGATAATTGCCTTCTAAAGTTCTCATATATATATATACAGACACACAAACTTTTTTCCTATAACATTAATGCACTGGTCAGCAAAAAAGTTAACTTTCTTCCTCTGTTCTCATGCACCACATGAGTCTCCCCTGCAGATCGTGCCCATCTAGCTGGTCCCTTACCAGCTTTCCAGCTGAGTGGGTGTTGAAGGGGTCCTGCTGCCTGTTCTTGAATGCTCATGGGCTTAGTCTGTGACCCTTCTGGAAACAAGGTTGCTGAGAGTCTTTTAAAAAGCTCTTACGAGTCTCCCGAATGAATGATAAGTCTCTTATCAGTTGTCTTCCTTATCTCCTTCACTGGCATTTTGAGTTTATAACACAAATATAGCACTGGAACACTTTGGCCAGTAATGGTCATTATGAGTTACATATTTACAGTCCACAGCTCTTGCAAGCCCTCGAAGTGAATGCAATTAAAAGAGCATTTTGTTCACTTTGAACTCTCTACTGATCATCCCCAAATGGTTCAAGAAGCTAGTGTGCAGAGAAACAAACAGGCACTAACTTCAGCAGCATCTCTCACAGCTCAGAAGTAATTATCACCTGAATAAAGGCAGACAATTCAAGGTGTTTCTCATAACAGACGACCTTTTTTTTTTCTTCCCTGTTTACCCAACTTGACCTGAGAAAAGAAAAACAAGAGATCTCATATTTCTGAGCCATGCCTTACACCAGCTATGCTCAGATCTGTCAGGTTTTTAAATCACAGTCTGTGTAATGCTGCATATCAGCACTCTCCCACTGCACATTCCACCCTCACACTGATACGCTCCGACTTGGGATATTATGGCATCATTCTGAAATCCAGGTCGAGGGTCTGTTTGACAGACGAGCTATGCAGGATGACAGCTTAGATAAGATCGTAATTCCCTCTTCAACACAATGTTGATGCTACAAAACTTAAAGGAACAGGAGAAAAGAGTGGGAAGGAGATTCCTCCCAGAAGCAAAGCAAGATTTCACGAGGCAAAGAAAATTACTTCTGCATTTATCAACAGAAAATGACAGGCTATTCTGAATGTCTTCAGAGTTGTATTTTTCAGAGGAGGATTATGTTCCATTTCACTTTACTCAAACATGTTTCAAGTATCTTTAAATCTTTCCTCAGAAAGTAGACAGGTTTACCTGGCAATTGTGAGGGTTTTTAAAGATTGGAGTGGTAAGGATCTAAGAGAGGAAAGTGAGATTTCATTTTATTTGTGGTATTCTAATTGGCATAGGACAAGTAAAACAACTATCTACCTGCAAGAGGTCATAAATTCAGTAAGAACTAAGAACAAAATTTTACAGGACCGTCAGCCTTGAGGACAGAGTAGACTGAAAGACCAGGGATAATATTTGGGGTGAACCCATCAGCTCCCATCCCCCCTGAAAATGGTCGGGCAATTTATGTACCATACTCACAATAGTGATCTGAGAAAAGCTTCCCGAGACCTGCTTTAGATAGTTTTACACACATAAAAGTAATGCAATTCCAAGTAAGCCACAATTTCTCCCCACATTAACTCAAGAGCAGCAACGTGAAATCAATACTCATAGAAAGTTTCTGCACTCCCACTAAGATTTCCCAATCTTAACAGATAAATTAGATGGACTTTCTATTCTCTCTACTACTGTTTGGTGAGGGATCTAAAAAACAGCAGGGACACTGGAGCTGTCTGCACACTCATTCTGCTATGAGGCTGTTAGCTCGGTCGCCAGCTGAAGAGTTCAGCCCTCATTTACCATGCTGGGATACATAAAACACTGAGGACAGCCCCTCCAAAGTCCTATGTCCTTTTCACCTCTCACACATACCAAGAAGCTTAAGGGCTGAGCAGCCAGGTGGCCACTTAACCAGAGAGCAACCAAGACACAGTACAAAAATTCAGATCCCAGCCCACCATTATCGATCCACTCTATGAAAACATGATGCTTAGAACTCCTCCAGTCATTTTAAATGTGCTTTAATGGCCTCTATAGCCATAACATATGGGAACAAACAGTGATCCACAGAGTAAATATGAAGTTAGATATTCACTACTTTTTCTCTAAAGTCATTCAGGCTAATGTAAATAATTACTACAATACGGGTCTGAGTAATGTAAAGTAGTCATCCCATAATGCCATTAAAAATAGTACTTTTTAAAATGTCTGTATAATACAACATAGCTCCCTCTCTTTAAAAGGCTGTTAGGGGAGAAAAGGCCCAGGGGATCTGTAAAGAGACACTATTGTGACAAGAACTATTGTCTAGGGAATTTAATGTCATTTGGATCCAAGAAAACATCTGCATTATAAGGTTGCTTAACAACATTTAAAACAGAAAAGAGTTAAACAAGAATGTGTTATGACATACAGCAGATTATTTTGAACAGATTATACTTTTATCAGCCACAACTACTTTGTTTTCCTTCCATATCAAGCCAGAACTGGATTTCCAGGATAACTATTCAGCCAAAACACTGATAAGAGACAAAAAAGTGAGATTAAGGTGGAGAACTTAAAAACAAAGGCAGTGGCAACCATTCCACCATCACAGACTAGCCATGGGACCATCCGTACACCAACAAATAAATTACACTCTCTCTTTACTACTACATCAAGTAGTGTAAAAATAAATAAATAAATAAATCATTTGCTGACAGAGGTTTCAGAGACAGATGTCAGACTTTCAGAAGCAAAAATGGTAAACCTTGAAAGCTTGCATATGGATTTCTTGACAGGCAAGTCTGTGGCAAAAAAAAATAATCTGAAGTATGTTTACTAAAATAGGTAAAATATAAACATTCCCAAATGCTGTAAATTCAGACCAGGGAAACACCAACACATAAATCAAAGCATAAAATGTTCATTTGTGTGAGTTTATTAGTACGAGACCATTGCTGTTTTGCAGTCAACTGCAAATGTAACTACGTCTACAACTCTACCCATTTACAACTAATTTCAACCTGCATTTTAAATTTTATTTTGGTACCTACATCTCTGCAACACGTCTACAAATAGCTACCCAACTGTCACTCCCTATACGTATATAGCTACACCCTTCTCCACCACATGATTCATTTTCAAATGGCTGATCACCCAGCTGCCCTCTCACAATCCTTTCATCTTCTAGAAAGCCCCCAAAATATCTTCCTTTAAGTTAAAATATCACAATCACCCAAACAAAAACGAAGTCAGGTTATTTTTGGAAAACCTCTTTGAGCAGCAAGGGCAAAAACTCTCATCTTCAGTCACATTAACTGTTTTATTTAACTCCATACAACTGCCTGTGTACTTGAACCACTCAAAATGGAAGAGTAACTGCAGGGTGGGCTCCTAGGAGCTGACTGACCAGACATTTCCACTAGAATGCAGCTATAATTAAAGCAATTTCTCTCTAAAGAAAGCAGCAGCCTGAGAGTTGCAGAGACCATCTACAAGACTAAATAAAGCTATACCACTTAAGTGCACCATAAAATTCCACAACAGTGGAAACAGAAATTCTGTTCTCTTTCAGTCCAGCAACGAGGGGGAAAATGGCACAGTGTTACTGGAATAAGCAAGAGATGTGAACAGGACATCATTTTTGTTGTCCGCTGTTTTAAAATACTTTTTACGTAAGCACCAAGACAAATGATATTTCTGTCTAGCAACACAGTCTTTAATTTCACATTGGTCTCATTTTCTGAGGAGCAGCTTATTTTGGTTAATGACAGAGCAGACGTCAGAATTTTCTGTCCTACAAAGCCTCTCCTCCCAGTACAGAAGCGCTGTTGTAATCATGAGATTAAGTGTGCTTATTCATGTGTGAAATGCAGGCTTGATCTCTGTCTCATATTATAGACTGTCTACAGCAAATGGTCAGCATATTCTTCATCATTTCATAATACTTAACAACTGAAATGTATTAAATTACATCTCACTTCCTCTATTGCATTTTCAGAAAACACTAATAAATCCTTAGTATTTAAAGCAGTAAAATCTCACTGGTGGAAGTATGACCTTTGATCTTCACTCTTCAGCTACTACAACTCTCCCAGTACAACTCAACCAGTTCAAATCAAAGCACTGTACACAACATGCATCTAGAAGTGATAAAACAGGTAGAATTCACTATGGATGCCAAGATTAGCCTTTATTTTTTTAATTTAAAACAGATTATAATAAGCTTATTTTAATTATATTCCTTAAACATCAAAATTTACACAAGCAAGCTATTCTAAAGGTTGGCTGATTCCAAACCTGCTCTTCCACAGTGTTTCAAAGCCTTGAGGTTAGTTCACTAAATCTGGGATACACCAGAGATGCAGTGGTTCACAGGAATACCTTACGGAACTACAGACTGCATTAAACAAATTGATTATTACTCAATAACTGAGAATTTTTAAAACTTTCATATTCTTTATTATGTATTTTTCTACCCAGTATAAACCTTTATTGCTACAAAGCAGCATCCATCCTCACCTGCATTTATTTTAACGCAGTGTTTGCTAGAATAACCACCACAGAGCTCATTTCACCCAGCAAAACCACAGCGAGGAAACAATAGCAGTCCTGTTCAGTTCCTACAGCTACCACCATCTGCAGCGCTGGAAAGTTCTCAGCAAGTTCATGTAGGCAAACAGAGACGGTATTTAGACCATTTTAAACAGCCCAGGCAACTCACCTACACGCTGCTCTTGCTGGTTTCCATACTACATATGAATACCAGACTCCTCATTTGCTTAATGGCATCCAATATGACTTCTCGCCATACAAGCTTCCATAAGTTCTTTCCCTTAAGTCTGGTTCACTTTCCTGGAAGTCAGTGAGCTATCTTTAAAAAAAAAGGAAAAAAAAGGAAAGAAAAAACCTACTGAAGGTAACAGAAAAATTTACCTTCTTTATACTGGGCACTTGGGCAGCCATCAGTTTAATTCCTCATTAAATTTGAAGTGCTATCTTTGAAAAAAGGACCAGTTCACAGGTCTCACACATTAGGTGTTTCAACATTACATTTCAAACAGCAGTTCTCTCTCTGTTACAAGAGCGACTGGCTCAGTAATCTGCTGGCCACTGCTAATGAACCCATTTGAAAAGGGCTTCATAACTGGCCGCGTCTTTCATGAGGAAACAAGAGGAAGAACAAGAGGAAGAAAATATTAAGAAATGCTCCAAGTGATTAGTCTACTTCTAATCTAAACCAAGAGGAAGTATTTCAACACTGCATGAAATAAATTCTGACTTTGGTCACGCTTTAGACATTAATACAATTTCTACTTCCAGTACTCTCAGCAGACACCCTTAGCTATTGTATGACAGGAGGAATGGAATCTCATGGAACAGAATGAGGCAATATAGCTGTATTCATGTATTTAGGTCTGATCTTGTAAGCTGCTGAGAACAATGATGCAAAATTAGACCATAAGCTCTTAAGCACAGAATAACTGATGCAAACGATCATTAAGCCACACAAAATCTGGTGGCCTCACGCACATTACAATACCACCACATCGCATCATTTGCCAGCAAGAGTAATTGGGGAGATGGCAGAGGGCCACAAAATCAACCTTTTGCCATGGTACTTGTGCCTCACTCTCCTTAAATCCAGGACTACTCATCCTCTGTGTACTGAATTATACATTATCACAAAAATAAAAGTCTGAACCATTTAAAGAAGAATAAGAACATGAAAAAAAAAAAAAGAGGCAAACCTCTTTAGCTTTCATAATTACATGCTAATACCTCATGACATGCAAATTAAGATGACACAAACCATGTATCATACTGAAAATACCCTCAAAATGGAGGTTATCTTTCCTAAATGACGCACTATGAAATTCCTAACTCTATTTTCAAGGTAAAGTGCTAAGGTTAGACACCAGTAACAGCTCAGAAATAATGTTAAAAGATTACTAAAGCTCTTTGCAGTCTACAGTGGACAAGACACCAGGCAAAGCAGAGCACCATAAACTGTTCATAGCAGTGTTTAATCGACCTGTGACCAAGGCATGTTTTTTAAGACCTTCTTTATTCCCACAGTAAATAAACTAGGACTACCATATTTCGCTTGTTCTTTCAAATAAAAACCTGAGGTGATTCTTTAGCAACCAAAGACAGCAAAACAAATTACACTATGTATTATAACTTCGATGCTATGAAGTTTTCCTTGTAAAAGCATACCTTTGAAGATTCGTACCTATGAAGTTTCCTTCATTTACAGCAGATGAGCATTCAACAACTAAACAAGCAGGAGTTTAGCAGGAGGTCATGTCACAGAGCTTTTTCCTGGAACACTAACTTCATCAGGAGCTGACTTCAGAGCTACTTTCAAAATACTACAGAAAAAAAATTTCACCAAGTGCCAGTTACTCAAGCAACTGGGACCTAATTACATCTACCCAACACTTCAGGGAGTAGCCTGTTTTCTCCTACAGTCCTGTAGCCTCTCCCATGAGATAACATATACAGCTACTGTGAGATTTATTACTTGCTGAGTAGTTCTTAACGTATGCTGAATTATGAACTGGCCTGTGAATCAGAATGAACTTTGCTATAAGTGACATTTCAAAACAATTCTGCAACTATTTTTTATTTAGATTATGAAATAAAATTTTTATGCATAGCATTTTAGTATCAAATGGCATTGACAGGGCCAAGAAAGAACAAGAGAACTCCTATAGAATGAGATTTATTAAGCTCTCAGCCCAGCAGCAAAGTAAAAAACCTTTTTGTGATTTTTCACTAGTGCTATGCACGTTATTTCTTTGCCCATCACTTCTAGATGAGTATAACTTCACTCACACTGCTTAGAGTATCAAAAAACTCACACAAAGTTACAGCCTTTTTGAAGAAGGAAAAAAAAAAAACAACCAAATAAAGCAAAAACCACTGCAAGAGTTCTTAGAAAAAAAAAAAAAAAATCCCTATTTAATTCTAGGCAGAAATAAACACCAAAAAAACCACAGCTGAAAAAACCCAAAATACAGCCACTGTTTTCCTCATATATTAAGAGCTATGCTTCAAAACAAAAATGAATTTAATAAGTCAAATGCACAATTTAGGCTGTAAAAGGCAGGAAAAGCTTCAAACATGTCCTAAAGATAATCAAGGGGAAAGTTTCTGTTATTCATCATCTAACCACATAATTATCTATAGGACTCAATCACTTGTTTATCTGCTTAAGAAGAATAGTTAATATACTTTAGAACTTCCATGAAAGCAAACTCAAAACAAACTCAAGCTCTTGGTGCATTTCAAATGTTCAAACTGCATTAAAAAGGCAATTGCGAAGAAAATGACACCAGTGTTCATGAAGCGTGTCTGGCCTGGCTGGAATTCCCTTGAACTCCGAGATATCCATAACAGCAATGCAAAAACACACACTGCAGAACCTCATGCTTAGTTTAGTATTTTCAGTGGGTGTTTCAGCTGTGTCAGCTTTCTTCAGCAGCCGTAATAAAGATGTAGGAACAGAGAACAGGTAGCCTGTGTGGTGTACTCCTTAGCTTGCAGCAGGATAACCAGGGTGTTCTTTTCTCACAGAGCCTGCTAAGGACTTAATTTTTCAACTACAAAAAATCCTCTGATAGAAACCCAACATACCAGTTTAGCTCACAGACAGGGCATTACACCAGTGTCAGAGAGTCTGTTCACACCGTTTTAATAAAGCTCACACAGATTTGCATGCGCAGAGACGCTGTCATACCCGCGTTATGTGCAGCTTCCTCTTCTGCCGTGCCCGAGGGCTCTGCACCGAAACCCAGCTGAGGTGCTCATGTCACCTCCCCAACACCAAGAGGGACACGGAACCACTAACCCCCAACTGAGCTCAAGGAACCAAACCGCTGAGGCTGGCAGCCTCAGAGCTCTCTCATGAGACTCATGTCAACTTCACATCACGGCATGGGCTTCCTAGAGTAGAGAATGACCTCAGAATTTTATTAACCTGACATACAATGCTTGAAATTTATCTCCAACAATTCTCTATATTCAAAATGAGCCGAGAGGTGTGTACAGAGCAAAGAATTTTGCCATCAGAAATTCTGTAGTGCTCCTGAAATCCTAAACCACCATTGAACTCCCACATGAATGTAACAGAACAAGATAGTTATATTTACCTTTGGCATCTCAGATACCACATTATGTCCTCAGAAGGAAAGCACTCGGCCAAAAGCATGGTTTCAATAAAACTTTATGCCAAAATATAACTTTATACAGCAGCATTTGTTAAAAAAAAGCCCAACTCTGAAGTTCAGCATGTACATCTTCAGCTTCATTCTATTTTAGATTACTGATTCCATGCTTTAAAAATCCACAAGAATTGCTTTTACCAACTACATGTGAGTCTGTACTTTTTTTCTAGGGCAAACTTCAGACAATTAGTCCCTCAACTCCAGACTCTGGCTCTCAAGTACCAGCAGACAAAAGTGACTTGACACAGGAGGTTACAGTGTCTCCTGTCCACCCTCATTATCACCCTGCCAGAAGAAAACCCAAAGCAATACCTGTAATCAGGGCATGCTGCTAAATTCCAGTAAATCAGCAACTGCCTCACAAGCAGCTAAACCATCCTTCCAGTAGGGAGTGGACTTCTAAAGGAAGCACAGGTAAAACAAACAATCCCAAGGTAAATCGTTCCCAGTTGTGATTTACAGATCATAGCTACATTTATTTTTCACATTAACAATTTTTTAGTCACAAATGGTATCACTCAAAACCACAGATCTCATTTGTGCGCAATGTCAAGTTAGGCTAAAACTTATTTATTTTTAAATCTTAAAAATTCACATGAACATTTCTCATGTACTGGAGCATTTGGATCATGTGCTACTTGAGTTAAAAACAGAGCATCATGACTGTTTCTTTCCAAACACCACCTTTTCCTATGTCAGAGCAGCACAGAGATACTCTACCAACAGATGAAGCTGCATCAGCTCTGCTCAGTTGCTACCACTACATCCATTCATGAAAGAATTCTTTCAGTTTGGACCAGAACATCCTGCAAATTCCCTTAACAACGGTGGCATGTACTATTGTAAAGAGACCAGACCCAAGGTGAAATATTATCAAGAACTTAAAAACCTCACAGAAAACCTACACAAACAGATGGCATCATTTGTTTTTTTTAAATGCTACTTAGCGTTTACAGCTGGAAGTGGCAAATATCTAACAAGCTCTGAATATGCAAATTATAAGATCAACACAAAAGAGGACAATGCAATTTCTTTTAAAGACAGGCAGTCATAATGTTGAAACAGACTGCAACCAATTTTCATACACTATTCATAATTACTTTATTACACTGTGAAAGGGTAATCAGTTTCCAAATGATCTAATAACCTTGGGCTGCTCTTAACTCTTTTATTCCAGTCTTAACTACAAGCACAGGCTAGGTCTCCAACTTTAAGCCAATTATAGTAGTCTGATATTAAACAGGCAGGTTAGATGTGTTCTTCCTCACACACTCTCATACAAACCAGCATACAAGATTACCTAAGAGCATTCAATTAATAAGCAGGAACTGCTATATAAAAAAATCCATTCCCAGCTCTAATCTCAAAGGAATAGCTTTATTATCAGGAAAGGGAAATCTGATTTTTGGCTCCTTTGTTAGATTTCAATTGGAAACAGAGCAAATACAGTATGTTTTAACTGCTTAGAAGAGTAAATTCTACAGGGATTTGTTACTATGTCAAACTTCAAAAAAAAGTCTCCAACCTTAAGTGCTTGAGTTGTACTGACTTCTATTAGAGCTCAGTCATTTTCATATTGCCTTGGCATTTAAATACCTGCTGCAGCCACTTTTAGTCATCAGTCACTGACTAAATCCAAGAAACTTCACAACATGAAAAAACACAAATAACTAAATTCCCAGGTTCAACTTGTGCTTGGGTTAAAATACCCACTGTTCTCTGCTGGGTATCTACAATTTTCCAAGCAATACCCAGGCAGGGAGGGCCTGCTGGCAAGAACAGGAAGGCTGTGAACCTCCCACAGTCGGGGGGAATCACATACTGCTCCTGGTTTAGGACCAATTTGTAGCTGATTTTGTAGACTGATTACTTTAATGGCCTGAGATGTCCCTCGTAAACAACCTAAAGCAACATCATTTTTAAGTTTTAGAACTTTTTACTGCCACCATTTTACTAGCTAGCAGAACAAGAACAGAGGTTAGAGAACCATGGATTAAAACATCCAGGGCAATGGCCAAACTCTCCGCACATTCTCCAGTTCCCAACAGCAATGATCAAAACAGAGGCACTGATCTTCTAAAAAAAGATTAACACATCCAAGTTTGGCATTAGAGAAGCAGCAATATATCTATACCAAGATTTGGTTGGTTTTAATAAAAAATTTAGTTATCAGACAGCTTTTTACAATCAATTCATTAAAAAAAAACCCTAGAAAAATCTGCAAGTACCTAACTTTTCGAAAGCAATACTAAAGCATTCCAGATTTGTTATTTCACACTGTATTGGCACCTTATATGAAAAGGAAAGTGATATCCATTTTCAGAGAAGCTGAATCAAACAAAGTTTGCTTTCAAAATTTGCCATTACTTCCCAAGAGAAAGTGTACAGCCACATTGTTAATGCTAAATTTACAGCCACCATTTCTTCCGTGCTTTCCCTAACATTAGGAAGGGCCTGAATCCCAAACCCACCATTATATAAAAAACACGTGGTTATAAGAAAATCTATGCATCACATCAAATACTATTTATTCCAGTAGTAAAATGTTTATCCAACCACCAAGACCTTTTCTTGGCAAAACTGGACAAAAAAGCTTCTTAAAGAACGCCACCTTGTTTTAATCATTTACATTTTTCAACACTATTTGTTCTCACTTTGTATCCAAAGGTCAGACCTTAAACCACTACCCCAGGCAAACTTTGGAAGAAATATTATTTTTGTCCATTCTTCTGGAAAGAATTTCACCTCTTAAGAAAGTTGAAGTATAAAAACCAGATTTGCTTCTTATGCATTTAAAGATGCCTCACAATACTTTTCATAAAGAGAAAACCAACTTACAGGAAGTTTTTCATGGATCCTATCCTTTATTACTTAATTCAGTGGTACACAATTATAGGCTTTTGCCTTCTTTAGCAATAGAGAAATTTGTTCTGCAAGAAATACACCAACATAAGAAACAGGTAAATAAAGAGCAAGACTAAGCAAGGTCCAGTTGACATGAGAGTTTGAACTACGCCAACTATGATTCCCGTTTCCCTGACAGAGCCCTGCTTCTCTAAAACGCCCCTTCTGAAATCATCTGATTTTATACACCTAAGAAAATACTTACACATTAATCTACATGTTATTGGCTAGTAAATTACTCTAAGAAAAGGTCTGTCCATCTTAGCAGGGAATCTTCATGACACTGAATGCTTAGATCCAGACTACTGCAGCTCAGTGATGCACAAGATCAGAAAGCTGGAAGCATCTTCCCTCCTGCACCAAAGCGGCTTTTGCTGCCCCTTGGACAGACCTATTTCTAAAGCAACAGTCAGTGTTCTGCAAAGATAAAAAAAACTTTGAAGATTCAAGCAATTGACTATCAATATTAAAGATTCACATCAGAGTATCAGATCACTTTCTATTCTATGGTTACAGTGATTAAGGCACCATTTCCCTTTTTTATCCTTAAAAATGTAAAATAGAGCTTCTCAGTGTTCTCACAAGTCATTTACTGATCTGAGTCTTAAAGGTTCAAAAGAAAAACAATATTTAAAGCAAGAAGCAGACATCTTGGCAAAGACATCACACCTCACAAAAAATTCATAAAACTAACATGCAGACTTGTTGAGTGACCTGATCGCATCTGTGAGCCACTGCAAAGCTACTCAGAGTAGAGACTTTCTAGAGATAAAAGTGATGAGCATTTGCATCAAATGCCACAGGCTATATGGAATTTTGCTTCCTGATGCCTAGAAACCCCAGCTAGTTCCATCCAGTTTTCTGAATCTCTTAAGCATGGAGCCAAGTCCCCAACAACTATCACACTCCTCCGAAAGATCTCTCAGATGCACTTGCAACTTACCTCCTGAATCACTTTTCTCTTCTGTCTGGTTCATTCAGCTAAAATAGAGGAAGAATTTGTTTAACTGAAGAAGTTTGGCTGAGAACACAGGCAGTTCAAAGCCAAGTTTCACTCCTGGGTTAGATACCCCTGCTTTAGGGACTAGGGTGACAATGGCCACCCGAGGGCTCAGGCCAACAGCTGGGGACTCTAACTCATCACCTCCTAATCCATTCATCTGTCAGAGCCTAGGCTAATGCTGCAAAGAAATATCCTTAATTTGAAATCACTTGGCCTGAACAGCATTTCATGATAATCTCAACAGATTATGTCTATTTCTACACTCTGCCTTCATAATTGTTTTTTTACCAGTAACTGGATCTCGGGTAAAATATGATGCTATCCAAATATATCAACACAGCACAGAAATACTGGGTTTCAGTGTTTTACAAGCTGCTTTTACTCTTAATTCAGTATACACAGAATCAATCTCTCTGTATCACTTGAAAGTGTCCTAGAACAAGGAAAGATGAACACATGCACACTGACCTAACATTCAGAGCTAGCTCCAGAAAGCTGTACATTTATTAAAGAATACAATACATTTCAGCAAGCAAATCCCCCTAAAAACCTGCAGCACCCCACTACCAAGATGAAGCAGAAAATTATTGGAAGGATGGTTTTTCCTGCCTATAAACCTCAACCATACCAAATGCTACCAGTTAATTTATATTGTGGATGGGATTTTTGGACTATGAGCTGGATATCAAGCTGTAGTTGCAGCTGATGATGCAGTGACTCCACTGAGTTTGTGGAGATCTGAATATTTTTCACCTGCTGAAATCTGTTCCATTAAATCAAAGTTTCAGCAGTAGGAAGAGTACCTCAGGTGCCTAAAAGGAATGGCAACTGTTTCTACACTTCCAAAGTGGTGGCTTTTTTCCAGACAGAGAGTACAATCAGCCTTTAAGCACTTTACCTACACATAGCTCAATAAAAGAATTCATTCACAGTACACCAGAAATAAAGTAAAATTAAAAAAAATAAATCACTGACCTTGCACAATTAGGAAGTTAGGTGTTCCTTCTGGCTAATCTTAAGCAAAACAATAAGTAGCATAACCCCCCCTCAACCCAAAAAAACCAGGGAGGTTTAGGATTAGTTTAATAATCAATAGCTTATTTTCTTTCCCACACACAAAATGAAGCTCTGTTGCAGATGAGTAATTAACTACTCACATCAACCAACAAAAGCCCCATCTTGTCACCCTTACATAAATAAAAGTAAGCAAAAAGGGGTGGAGAGAGACACCAAGAGATTCCCTACAACCTGTAGTAAAATTGCAAAGACATCCGATGCATTCTGACAGAACAGCTGTACACATCATTATGTTAATTAAAATTAAAGTCTCATCTACTTAGTATACAAGCAATTCACTGAACCTTAGTGACAAAAGGAAGGAACCATTTCCTCAAAGAGGCATCATCTCATACAACTTCAACAAGTCATCTGCTTGTACTGAAGGCCACAGCATAAAGGGAGACAGAAAAGTATTTAAGAAAGAGCCTTGGCTATTTTAAGTAAAACAAAGCACTATCAACTCTAAAACACACACAAAGGAAGTGGTAGGATAGATTACGTCAGCCCTCGCCTCAATTCATAAATCCCCAACCGCAAAACACGACAAATTCTTAACTGCCTTTCTCTGGCAACATGTTTAAAATGAATAAAGGCAGTTTAGGTCTTAAAATACCTTATTGAACAACACTGACTGATGCATCACTTTCAAACAGCCACGGGTGGGGGGGGGGGGAAATGGGGTAATCCCAGTTCAGTCTATCGGGCAGCCAGATCAAATAACAACATCACAAGAACTGCCTGCCAAGCGCCCAGCCTGCCAGAGTACAATAAGCACTCGAGTGCTCTGGACTCAAAACCACCTTTCACTGGTCCCAAAGATCTTTATAAAATAGTTTAAACACTACTAAATTACAGGGTTGGAAAAACAAATAAAAGCTTTTAAATGCTGCTCCCACACAATGCTCAACTTGCTGTTAAAGCATCTAAACCGCCTGTCTTGTGATATCCACTAGGTAGAAGTATTCAAAAATGCAATTGCCTGTAAGAACAAAAACTGACAAAAATGCAGAGCTGGTTGCACGTCTGGAACTAATTGCCTGCAGATTAACGGCTTTACATTGGAACAGTGTTCGTCTGCAGGGTTTTAAATCCAGTTTACTTTAAACTGAGTTCCCAGAAGAAACATATTGGTGGAGCATCCAAAACTACATTAGACTTCTATTCTCCACTTTCTTCTACTTCGTGACTAACACTGATGGTAAGTTAAAAAAAAAATATATATATAAGTTGCCTTGTTAACTGCCATTTTCACTCACACACAATTAAAGAAGCCCCATATGGCTGTGAGGAGCCATCCAGACACACAATGCCCCACGCAGTGCAAAGCCACATGTACTCAAGAGGAGCTTAAAACCAACTGCAAAACAAAGCAGAGCTGGTTTCTTCCTCAGGAAACAAAGTGGACAAGCAGGTCTCCTGTCGCTATCATAAAACATGATTAAACACTGCTAAAAAAAGTTACACCACACACTGTACCAATTAGTACTTCAAAGGCATTCCATTTTATCAAGTGCAGGGAAAAAGTACTTTCTTCCAGGACAAGGAAAATGCAATCCTTATCTTCTTAACTCATTTGCTTTTAAAAAGAAAAAAAAAGAAAAAGAAAAAAAAAACCTCAGAATTAAACACAGCATCCGTTTAGCTTAACTGTCTATGTTTAAAACACAGAGGTGAAGCATTTGTTATGGAAAGAAAACTCTTCAGTCTTTAAAGTATTCTGAACTTCTCAGGCCAATAAAAACTATCGCCTCACCTACCAAGTCGATCCAACTTTTTCTGAAAAAACTAGAGCAGCCGTAAGGGGAAAAGAGAATTCAGTCAAGCTTTTTCTCCATCCAGGTGTTCTCTGTGTTATCGTTGGCTAAGTAACAATTAGTCAACTTTAAAAGCAACCTTAACGATTTTCCTCTTGGAAACACAACGTGGACGCTGCATAAGGCACCGAACTTCCCCGATCCATCTGCTCTGGAGACCCACTCTGCTGACCTGGTGTCACCGCAGCGCAGATCCCCGGTCCCCTCTCTGTGACCCTGCTG
>NW_010286398.1:0-13811 GCF_000700745.2 Antrostomus carolinensis
TCAGGCCGAGGTGGAGCTGCTGCGCCGCAGCGCTGCCGAAGCCGCGTTTGCTGGGTGACAGCCGGTGTCTGTGCACCAGGGGCCATGGGTGACACCCACAGTCACCACTGAAGACCAAAGGGAAGATAGAGGGTTGGTGCAGCAGAGTGCCTGCTACTTCCAGCGATAGAGAGGGGCCCTGAGCTCTTGGCCGTGCGCTCCCACTTTTGGGATGCCAGGCCAAAGCATTTGGAAGATGAGAACAAAACACTGTCATAGGCCTTATACCAAAAACTAATGCAGAAAAAGCTGAATTTCCTTTTTTTCCCTCCCCTTGAAGTGCTTTCTGTGATCCTTTGTGGAAGAAGAGATGTAATGTATTTTCAGAGGGACTCGGCTCCTGCAGGATCCTAAATTGCCTCATTTAATCTACATGGGTACTTGAATCCTCACTTAATACATTAGTTAATTAAGCCACATTAAACCACACAGGCAAAAAAAGTGGCTGTGTTCAGATAAATTTAAGGGTCTGATTTTCTGATTTAAAACCACAAAGCAAAGACTTGCAGAGAGCCCAGCCTGGTGCTCCCTCATTAACTCAGCACATTGTGACATTTATAGTTCTTAGTCAGGACTAGGAAACCAAGGAAAACAGGGTTTTACTGGTGAAACAAATCTAGATAACGCTGCAGAAAAATAAAGTTTGTGTCCATACCATAAGCTTGCACAAGGCTTTGCCTTGTGGGCATTCAGAAATCTCTCCTCATGTTCATGCAAATATTTTCACATTCACAAGAAGAATTTTTGTGCTGCCTTTTGAAGGTCCCTTTTCCATAGATGTTTCAGTAATTCTGTCAGTAAGCAGAACTCACAGCTGAGTGAGCTAAATAACCACATCCAAACAGAAGGTAAGCAAGGAAAATGAGTTTTTCATGAAAAAATCATAAACTGGAACAAGATTCTTCAAAAAGTTCAACTAAGTTCAGCTTAATAAACAAATACTAGCTAAGAAAGAAAGGCTATACACAGATAAGCAATAAAACAAGTAAGAAGAGCAAAACCAAAGAAATAATTACTTGGCATAGGTCCACATGTAAGTAAATGCCACGTGGAATGTCAGAGGGCCTTCCCTCCTTTCCCCAGCTCTCCAAAAGCTGTATCCTGGCTTCAGGCATCCTTCTGCGAGTTAAGTGCATCCTTACTACCACATAAATGATTGAAGTTTTAGGGAGCAGAAAGGGGCTAAAGCTGGGGTGTTGGTTTTCTGTTACTGTTTTTGTTTTGTTTGCTGCTCTTATTAGTAACCAAAATAATTTGAACATTATTTCACAAGTATTTAAATTTTGTGTAGGCATTGCTTTCCCTCCCACATCTTAGTTTCTGAGCATTTCAGATATGTTATGCTACCAGTGTTTTGCAGAAATATGCCAGCATAAGGGGGGAAAAAAAAAAAGTCTTAAACTCAGAATCAAACATCTCAGGCAGAAAGATGCAAACTCCTATATTCCAAACTGATAGATTAAAAACAAACTCCTCCCTCCTTACCTGTAGTGAACTGAGAAAGAGAAAGAGAGAGAAGAGAGAAGAAGGAGGGAGAGAGGAGAGAAGACATAAGAAGGAGAGGAGAGACCCCCAAGTAAAATTCTCCCCATTTACAAATTCACTACAACTCTTTATTTTGCCATGTCTGTAGCTTGGAATTAAACAAGATGTTTTTGTTAAGCATGCAAAGAAAAGACAAGACACACACTGTTATCTCTGTGAAGAATTAAGGCTCTAACAGATTTACTGAGAGAGATTTTTCAAAGGAATTTAGGAGTACAAGTTTCCTCTGAAAACAAATCACGTACTTTTCCTAAGTGTAGTAGATAACACTTGAGACCTAGCATAAAGAAATACAGTAATCCAAATATATGTCGTACTTTTCCTGTGGGTGCAGGTAACACTTTGAAAACCTTAAGGCCGTGCTTTCCTTTCATTTACATGAGAAAAATAAATGGTGAGGGGTTTAGTGATGCGTACAAGACCACAGAAGTGCAGGTGGAAAGGAAATCGGTTTCAAACTGTTTCTGATGTTTAGAAATGTATTTGTTCTCAAGGCACTTCAACTCAGCATTGTCATCTTTATTTTTAATGAATAGAATTATTATCAATGTTACTTTAATTTAGGATTTTGTTCAGCAGCTTTAGAAAGACTTCCCTAGGATTTGGAAGGTATCTTTCTTTAGCCAATATGCTGAAAAAAAAGCAATCTCAAGATAACTTGCTATGAGATCATGTAAATATTCTTTCAAGAAATAATCAGCTATCTACTTTTTAAACCAAATTTAATGCACTCTTCTCCATTAACAAAGGAACCAAGTTTTGTACATAAAAACAAAAATAGTAAAATGTTAATCTGTGTGCTGTCTTGAATTCCCCTGACTAGCAGCTTGATTGGTTCTGAGCAAGTAATTAGAAGGAAATTAGAACAGATTTTTGTTTCTGCTTATTTTTATTTAACATTATATTCCATAACATTCAGAAAACTGCTTTAGTGTCTTGTAGTAGGCAAGATAAAGGAAAATTATTCTACATCTATCTTTGAAGTTGTATTTTTTTTTATCTTGCTTTTCTCCCTACATATTTACAAAAGAAAAGAAAAGAAGCCTTCTGGGGACTTACCCATTCTCTTTATGGCTTAGTAGCTAGTTTCCTTGGCAGCTTTTGAAAAAGTATTAAAATGGTCTATTACTAACTTCTGCCCATGAAGAAGTAAATGGAATAAAGTCAAGATGTGCATATTTTTTATACCTACTATAAGCTGCTTTACACTCAACTTTTCTGCTAACTTGCTTCCTTGTTGTGACCCTTCTACTTCTACTGTTCCACTCTATAGACTTTTTTAAATATATATATACACACACACACACAGATATACTTACACAGTCTTATATGCTATAAATTTCTTGTTAAGTTCTAATTTTCAGAAATATATAGCATTGTATTAAATCATCATTTAATAACAAAAATAATTTACAAAAGCTCATGGCTGATGCAGAAATCCAACCCAGAATCTCTGAGGTTAAAGTCCTATGCCCTGTCCATCAGAGCTGCTCAAAAAGTACATGAAGTTCAAAGGCAGAGCTCACTGAGAAGCACTAGAAACCATAATGTTGTAGTTCTTTATGCACCCTATTGGCGGGTTGAGTTTCACAGTCTTGCTGTACTATGAATAAATACATATAAACACACACTTAGAAGAATACTAGTTCCTCACCTGGTTTTGTGTCTTATTTCCATAAAGGATAATAAAAAAATCTGGAAGATATTGTCTTTAAATTATTATATTCTTTTTATTTCTACTGCAGTCTCACATGAACATCAAGCTAACTACTTAAAAAGTAGTCAAATATTGTTCTTATTTTATACCTTTCCAGCCTCATTGGTCTAAGGTGATATTAGATGTAGCAAAAAAGCCTAGAAAGTTCTGAATCTACTTACTTATCTACTTCATCTACGAAGCAGAATCATATAGCGAGGACTGAAAAGTCAAGTACTAAATTTACAGCAAATAAATATTTCACATATAAGAAACACAGAAATTTGTGTTATCATCTCTTATATGCGAGATTAAAACTGAATTTAAAAGTAGTGACATTCAAAGGCAATTAAGTACTCAGTTCCCCCTGCTGTTCAGTAGGAGTCAGATACTTTGCTCCCCAAAGCAACTTGGAAAATCCTAGGACTTTTAATTCCCTTTTTCTGGCCTGACAAGCTACTGCAATGAAAGATAAACAAGTTAAATTGAGTCTACAGATTCAGTTGTATTTCTCAGGAACGGAGGAGTCCAAAGTGGCTAACAGAACTAATCTGTTTGTGTAAGTGATATACGATTAGATGTTTGCACAGTTCTCTGTAGATGCAAGGCAGTGTTTACAAATGCTAAGTATCATTATATGTAAATTATTCTCTGCAGATTTTTTTTTTCTGGTGAATCAGCAGCTACTCATCGCTTAAATGATGCTCATGTTCTCAGAGTACTCCTTGATGCCTCCTGAACATTTTTTCCCTGTGGAAGATAATGCCTTTTGCAATGCATGATCCAATTCATCTGACAGTCATGGATTGGATGCGCTGCTGAGGGGAGATAATGAGAATTGTGGATTTACAGAACACACTGTCCTCTAAAGCTCTTCTTGCATCTATTTACTGTTTTCCCATATCTTTAGCATCAAATTATGGTCTTTAAACAGACAGCTCTCCAAGAAGCTCTTTGGCAAAACAATTTTACTGATACTGAACATTATGGAGTTTCATTAAGATTGCATAATAATTAAAAAATTAAATGAAAACTCTACTTCAGGGCAAGAGCAAGACACCTTTTACTGATACAGACCTTGGGAAAAAACACAGAAAAAGCCTTCTGAGAAAGGTAGAAAGTAATCATCCTTTTTCCCTTTGATTTGGCATCTTTCCTGAAAAAAGTTTTCCTGGAAACTTGGGTTTGCCCAGGAAGGCAAGCTGGACTTCCTAGACAACTTCATACCTTGAGCTTGTGCAGAATAGTTCAGATTCAGATGCGGGATAGACATAGTCAAGCATAAAAATGCAGCAATATCCATTTTCAAGCACTTCTCAGAATCTTCTTTAAAACATTACTTGTATTTCTCCTTCTTTCCAACATTCAGATTTGTACCTGTAAGTTACCCCGTGGCGCAGAACAGCGCTAAGCACGTTACTTCTCATTTTGAGCCTGAGTGCAGCTTCTAACCTTGGCTTTGAGAAGACAATGGGCTGGTGTGTCGGTTAGGGGGAGTTACAGGACGTTCTTCTAGTTCTCAGTTGCACAAGATTACAAATAAAGCCCTTCCTTACAGACATCAACATGTCTCTGTGGGATACTTTCTGGTGGACCTGAACAACTATGCAAGCTTATGTCCTGTGCACTTCTCCAGTTCCTTTCATTAACCTGCTCACAAAAACTTATCACCTCCATGCTGAGGCACTGATATTAGTGCAAACTTCAAACTTTGTGAATTCAAACTCCCGCTTTAAAAATCACTCCAAAACACTTTGGCTCAGGAATTCACCAAGTGACTGACTGTGATTTTAAGCTCAGTGCTCATCACCTCCCCCTCGCTAACAGGGAGCTATTAGCCACTCCAAGATTTCAAACAGTGAGGCTGATCAAAGGCCCAATGGTCACAGCCACATAAACCTACTGAGACTTAAAAAGAATGAAAAATGTGGGCTCAGTGGTATTTTAAAATATGCACATACTTGTTCCTCTTACAGGGAGCTGCAGAGCTGAATAGAGGAAATATTCCCTACTTCAGTGTAAGCTTTACTTTTATCTTCAGGTAATTTGGGCAACAAAAATTATGCAGACGTGGTGAGTAGCAAATAACTTCAAAATAGTTAAACTTACTTATTGGGGAGATATTTTCTCTTTTCCTTTATTTTACCTCTCCTATAGCAAGTTCTGCATTCATATAGGCTGTAAAGCATAATGCAAAGCAGCAAAACAAAATAATGTAATAATTTTCTTATACTGTTGGAATAGATAGAAATAGAGCAGTAATTGGAAAGTACCCAAACAATGCAAATCTTACCACATCTTAAGTGGTGAGACAGACAGAAAAATCCCGGAGTGCTACTTAAGTTATTGTATAAAAGACAAAATCCACAAGGTGCAGGCTTTTGGGTTAGATTTCTAAATTGTATGCCCCAATACTGAAGATAATGAGACAGAAAAGTGACATGAATAATGAAGCCTGATTGGCATGTGTTGGAAGCTCATTGTGATTTCTGATTGAACAGCATCTATTTAGCCATTTCTAGCAATTCTCTCACAAGTGATTTCACAGGCACCAGCCAGGAATAAGCTTGCACAGCTATTCTTTCCCGGGTTTCCTCTACCAGATGCTTACCCCCAAATCATAGTGTTCCATTTGCCTTTCAAGTTTCTCTTTTAGACTCGTTTCACATGGTTAAAAGACTAAGTTTGAGAGAAACAGGCAGGTAAAAAGCAACAAACCCTGTTCTTGGCTTGAGCATCCAGGGCTGACTGCGTGCTTTTCTCCAGCACCAGGACAGCCAGCATCACACAGAGCAGCACGTAGACCTTGGCGCTGCTTCCACTCTCACGTGAGGGGCAAATGAGACCCCGGTTATCTTCCCTTTGCTCGCTTAGCTACCTCTTGCTTCATGTGACTGAGGATGGATTCATGAATGTTTCAGGCCAGACAAGTGTTAAGGTATTAGCTCAAGAGGGACTTGGATCATACTTCCTCTACTAATGAGGAAAATACAGATCGAATCAAAATCTACTTTCTGCCTCGGGCAGCAGATTAGCATAGATGGAGAGGAACATTTCCAGTAAAAATCTGAAAACATGAAGACTGAAAGATTTGTAGTTGGGGTTGCAGAAGACAAATACAGAAATCTTAAGTAAACACACTAGACATTTGTGTTATGTCAGTTAGAAGCTTCAGCATGTTTACTAAATTTTTTTTAAGCAAGCCAGTATGGCTTGATTATGCTAATATCAGCAGCATACACAACTCATGCTTTCAGCTACTTCTTACTAAACATGCTAGAAAAATAATTGTAGGTCAAATATCAGATAGAACTGAAAGGATCACTGCAATAGGCTGACCATCACACATCTGTGCTGCAAGCATACCTCAGCAGTCCAATCATTTAGAGAAATAACTCATGAACTTAAAGAACATACCAAAACCCCAAGATGGCAAATCAACAGCATGAGATATATAATGCAGAACTGTACAGAGTTCAGCAACCCGATTCAGGGAGTTGACTTTAAGTCCAGAGACCACACAGTCTCTGTGGTGTGCTAACTCTCCTACTCTGCTACTCGGAGCTAGTGCAGCGCTTCACACTGTGCTGCCATTCATTCCTAAAAATCAGGTTGGATCTCTTCAGTATCACATTGCATAGTCAGAAGTTCAGAAATCACCTATATCTGTACTCATAACCACCTTTATCCACACTATGAGCAATTATGAATCATTTAGATGAATCATTTATTCACTTTGAGCAAGAACTGTGTGTTGACAAACCTGGTGGAAAGTTTCTTCCCTATGAATAAATTTCTCTACGTATACCATAGTTTTGAAAACCAAATGCATCTTCCATTTTGGAAAAGACTCATTTGGTTATTTCATGGATTCATTTAGAATCTCAAGAAGGAGGGAAAGGGAAAGAAAAAATGTGTTAAAATAAATGTCTTGAAATCAGTTTTGTATGTTTAATACGAAGAGGGGTTGTGCAGTCCCTAAGCTCTGTGTGACGGGCTTGCCACAGTGCTCTTGCAGTGATCCAGACCAATTAGCTGCTCAGGCTTTTTACCTGTGTTGTAGTGGTTAGACTGTTCTCACTGTATTATTCCTCTGTTGGTGTGAAATTACCTCCAACTCAGGAGGATCAATTGAGTGGTTAATGGAAAGCTTAAGTTGTATGTAGGACCTTCCACAGCCAGGACTAATTTGTGCCTGTAAAGATAATTTGATTTCCTAAATACCATACTTGGAAGATTTTGTTGCAAAATTAGCTTTGAGCTATGTAAGCCACAATTGCTACTGGAAGACTTGAGAGAACGTATGCATTTAAGGTATAACATGCACATATCTGTAGCAAACGTTTAATCTGATTTTTAAAAGCAAGCTAAAGTGATGTTATCTTTTCAGTTCTGCTTATACTCTACACTAAGTGTGTATAGGTCTAGACTTGAATCAAAAAATATGATAGTTTGTAAACAAAATATGAACAGCTCGGAAGTGGATCATGATCCATATTTCTCTTTGACAGTATAACAGCATAGTTAAAAATCCCAGCTCAAGTAGTGTGTCAAGACAGCTCTTGGAAAATGAGGGATGAGAAGCAGGAGAGTATCTCTGCAGTGCCCTCTGTGCAGCTGCAGAGGCTCATTCTTCTTGCTGTGCACAACTGAAAGGAGTCCCTGCAACATGCTGTTGGATTATGCACTCCCAAGCAATAAAATCATATGTGGGCTCAAGGCTTGCAGAAGTAGACCAAACTTCTCTTTCCAAAGAGACCATACTGAAGACAAGCTTAACATATCGTAAGAGCACAAGACAACGTCTCCATCTTACTTTAAGATTTAATATGGGCTTGTATTTTGACACTTCTGAAAAAGAAACTAACTCTACTGCATTTATTAGGAAAAATTTTCATGACTAGGACAAGACATCAGCTAACTTTTAATAATCCAGACTTGGAGGTACCTCCAGCTATTTAGAAAACAGTGCAATTGCTTGAGCAAACTACCAGGTACCAAACCATTGTATGGAGCTAAAAATATCTGTCCTTAAAACTGGCATTTCAGCAAGCATATCCTGGGAAGATACCAAAGATTTGGGTTACCTTACTTTGCATAATAGGCAGTTTTCTTCCACAGCAGATATATCCATATCCTTCAAGATCTTTAGGCAGCATGCCTGGCTGGAGTGACAGCTTACTCTACACAGGCATCCAGAAATATCCCACCTCCCTATGGGAATTCTACCCGAAGAGCAGAAAGACCACCAAGGCTGTCTAAGAGACAAGCTAAGCACCTTTTTTTAAAGACCTGCAATGACATTGTTCCTTGCACCAACTTAAATGAGTTTCTTCCACCAGGCAAGAGAGAGCATAGGCCCACAGAATTCAAATTGAACTTTCACAGCTCAGATTCACCAACAACTACAAGTTAGTGCCCATCATAGCAACCAGAAACTTAAATACATTTTTAGTCACTCACTCTAGATAGTGATAGATTAATGCAGGTATTGTTCTTACAAGAGCGTACTCTGCTCAGGAAATTAAAAAGGAACAATTACCACCCAAAGAATTGTTTCATATTAAAATGGTGTATATCGTATTCATGACTGAATGCATCATGAACAGCCCATTAATCCTCAAAAATATACATGGTCCAATGACTATTTGTTATAGATGTTATGAGGTAGGAACAACTTTGAAGTATTTCACAGTAATCAATGCTGACCTCCTATAGGAACACAACAGTATTTTAACCATTCAGTCACTTTACCTGCCAGACAAACAAAAGCCACTGGAATATAAACATGTCCCTGGCCCCTTCCCACCCCCTTTTTTATATTTTGATAAACAGACAACATCATTCTTTGTGCTGTATGAAGGGAGCAGTTTGAAGCTGCAGATAAACTATGCAACTTCTTAGACAAAGCTGTAGCAACTTCATTAGGGAAAAAAAAATAGGCTTCCCTATAAAGACACTTGAAATCTACATCACAGTAAACACAGGAGAAGTCCCGGGAGAAGCTACACAAGAGCTATACAATGCTCCTGCAGCTGTAATCCAGCCCTGCTGGGAATGCCCCTTGCAGAGTGAGCTCCCAAAGGCTGACCCTGCACCACCAGACACAGTCCTGCAGCACCTGAGCAAGGGTGATGTAGCACAGCCAGGCCCAGCACTCAGCAGACACCAGGAGGGAACAAACCACGTCTCCCATCCACCTGAGCTTAAATAGGGCTCCTGGGCCATGGGAAGAGGGGCAGGTGAGGCTGCTCAGAGCAATTAAGGCTCATTAGAGCTCTCTGGGCCCTGAGGAAAGTTAGGGACAAAGCATGAACAGGACCACAGAAAGTCTCTGACATACCAGTCTGTGCCCGTCTAGGGGAAGAGCAGATCCGTGCTGCAGCAGAGCTGTTCTCCCATCGCTATCCCCCACCACACAAAGCTGCCTACAACTCACTACAAATATAATGGCTGCATTATGAATTTGTCCCTGTGTGAATATTCAGTGCTGATTTACAGTGGCAGTGGCAAGCATAAAGACTAAAATACATGCCCATCTTGAAAGAAACTATCTTGTAGATGCTAATGTCAACTTTATTAGGGTTTATGGGGTGGAACAGTGGCCAAAGCACCCATAAAGTTCTGCTATGTGAAATTCCTGCAGAACTATTTCATATTCAAAATATCAGTGACAGAGAGGAAGCAGACATCCAAAATCAGACAGGGGCTTGTGACAGGTGTTTGTTTACATCACTGCAAATGGGGAAATGCTAACCAGTCCCAATTTTTCACTCCCTTTGCAGGGGTGTCAAAGATCACAGAAGGATGAAAACAAGCAGAGAACCTAACCCCAAAATGGTTTGTTGTTTTTGTTGGGGTTTTTTTTAATTTCTTCAAAGAATTCCACTGGCATAACTAAAACAAAACAAGACCACTTGACTGCTACATGGTACAATTGAAAATTGTCATGTTGCATGAAAAACAAGTCAAGAAATGGCTCGGGGAGATACATCATTTAATCCTTAGCATTGTACTTTAACAGTGTACACTATGTAAGACTTGCACTTCAAGGGAAAGCAGAGGTTACTTTTTTCTTCCCACAGAAAAAATATTTCTTTTTAAAAAAAACCCAATCAAAACCAACAACAACAAAACCCCACACCAACAACCAAGCCCCCCCGTCATTTCCCCTTTCATACATATTCATCATCTAGTCACACTGGAGCAGAGCTTGGAAGCAAGCCATATATGCGTCGTGCATACACTTAGACATTACCTGGGCCCCTGGCAGTAGGGAGAGACTGAAATATTGCTCATTTTGCTCCCCAAACATAATTTCTCATGCCGTTGAAGATGTTTTAAAGCCTCTCTCCCTTTATAACATACATACTCTCATCTCTGAAGACTATGTCAGCTATAAAGGGGAATGGGGACCCTCAGAAGAAATTCAAATCAGAGAGAAAGGACAGGCTTGCTCATTTGTAGTAACTGAGAGACAGCAAGTAACCTTTGATAGTAGAAGCCACCACTCACTGCCCCCAACTATCTCAAGGTGAAGGGGGTTCTGGGTGACTTTTAAACAACCAGATGTGGACTGCAGAGGCTTGGGCTGTTTTAGAAGTACTGAAGCCATCACAGTGTGAATGGCCTTTGTGAAATAAGGGGAGCAGAGGGAGGCCCACATTCCCAGCTCCCTCTGTCTGGGTTGAGGCAGAGAGAAATGAAGGCCATGAGGGGCTGGGCTCAGCCCTGAGCCCTGCAGCCCAGGCACTGCATTGCGCTGGGTTGACAGCTTGCTGTCTTCTTCAGTCTTCTGTCTCCTGATGTGCTGTTTTGTCCATTTGGTCCCTATGTTTTTACCTGAACCACCTGTCTTGAGTCTCCCCTCTGCCAAACACAGAGGAATTTTTTTTTGTTTCGTTTACTGGATCTAGGTCTTGCCAACACACTAGGAACCACCAATACCAAATTATCAATACTTATTTATATAAAAAGGGGGTTTTTTTTCCTCTATTGTGTCTAATCTTAAAGCTCCCAAAATCCTAGATGTACACAAGTCTTGTGCATATTACAAATTAAGACAGCAGAGGAGTTTTCAAAGCTTGACAATTCCTATGGTATAGTTATAAAAGCTTGAAAAACCCCAATTTTGCCTGAAAATTATTAGTTAAGTTTGTAGTGTCATTCAATCTGTAATGTTCTTATACACAAAAAATGCTTTGAAGGGAGAAAAGAACCATGGGAAATTATTAATTTAAATAAAGAACAAGAATTTATACATATCAAGTCTTTACAATGGGAAAAATTACAATGAGATATTTTTAAATTAAATTAAAAGAGTTGTAAGTAAACACTAAGAATATTTTGGTTTTTGTTTACAGAATCATTAGCTAAAGGAAGGAATGAAACTCACAAAGGAAGGGGAATTAACATTTGTTGACATTTTACTGCTTTTGGTTTTTATGTAAACTCGAAGCAATTAAATTATGTTTAAGACATTTTTGCTGTAAGTAGTTTCCATTTACATTCCTAGAAATAGTAATCCAACTATTTTATTGCATTGTTGGGAGCCCTGTAGCAACAGACCAAATATTTAGCAACAGCTCTGTTTGCCATCTCTAGAGCTGGAAACCAAAGACTTGAATCAATTTAATTGCATCAGTGTTTCGCAGCTACCGTACCAGCATGTGTTGTTCTTGAGTTTAAAGGGTCTATTCCTACCTCCCCCCACAGCGGTTTCTAAATAAACCTATAAATCCTTGTTCTGTAGCACATGAATTATCAGTAACTTCAAAATAAATGAAGACAAAAATGGTTGAATATTTAAACGTGTAGCAACTCCATCCCATGATAGATCATTTCAAACCAAAATTCATTTTTTTTTCTTTGATATCTACTACTGCTATAAACTTCCAGTTTATCATATAACATTACAATTTATGGTATAACCAGCTTGTGTACTGACTATAAACCCTTTGTCAATGCCACTGTAAAGACTTTATAGTCCATAAATAATAGAAGAGCAATAGTATCTATCCTTCTTATTTTGCCCAGCACATCCAGAATATAGGACTCTAAACATATCAGAGGATTTGTTTGTTTTACATACAATATAGGTTATGTAAAAAAAAAAGAAAAAAAAAGAGTATATTTCTCTGAGTATTTGGCTCACATAAAACTAATTCAAATAAATAGAAAATAAGTCACAGGTGAGAGTCTGCCTTTGCATGTTATAATTCAGGAATAAAAGACACACATAAACAAAAAAAATCAGACTTAATTTACTTCAGCATTCATCTGTGGCCAGGGACTACCAAAAATTAATTTCCTTCCTCCTAAATCATTAAAGAGAAGATGGCTTTTCTTCACCTGTAATCACTTAGGGAGGAATTTACTTAGAACTTTGCATGTAACATATCACCTTTTCCTGGTTCTCCAAGATGTACGGATTTGATCAAGGTATAACTTTCTCTCCCAGTGTCATGATTCCAGACCCAAATCTGTCACACATTTACTTTTACAGCCCACTGGAGTTGATGTTATTTAGGGGGGTTTCCCTGATGTTGGGGCAGAATGAAGACAAAGACCTTTCCTCATGTTGCATCCCTTTGCGCTGTACGAGACAAACCAGTAACAACCTCACCTACTGCACTTGCCAGGCACAAGAAGATGTCAAGGTTTGTGCTTCTGGCTTCCTCTAAGCATAGATTCCCATGCAGGGATGGTTATTTCATTTTTCACTCTGATAGAGAAAGGCAAAATGGGACTGCTTTAAAACCAAACATACAAGGAAGTGTCACAACTTTAAAGTAGTCTAAATGCCCCTTTATACCACTGCCGTTTTGTAAGTAACGTTATTTACACTGAAGATCATGAAAATAAGATGCCAGTTTATCCCTGAATTCTGTGCCAAACTCCATCCTAGATGTAGCAGGCAAACCAAACTTCCATCACTCTCATCCAGAGCCTCAGACATTCCTCAACACACTAGATTGCTCTCTTAGCACACAAAATTTCCTTGCCCTGTTCTTTCCTTCCAAGTTTGTTTGTTGAGTGTTTTTCACATTATACAGCTCTGTTCCTGCACCCCTCATGGCAGGATGCTCATGTTGTCTCACCAGGGACTGCCCCTTCTCATCACATCTTTCCAGGTGCTGCAGCAATAGGCCTTCAGGCACAAAGCCTCCACATATTGATTCTACAAACCAAACTTCTTATTTACGCTGACATGTTCCCTTGATAGATCCCTGTGTTGCTCTCACTTCCTACAAATTGGCAGGCACCTTCGTTTATGTTTCTTACTTCTCTTATCAACTCTCAGAGCAGTGCATATCGACACCTTTCTTCCTGAAAAATATAATGATGGGTTGAGGACCTTTTTTCCCTTTTCAGCTCAAGAAGAAAAAAAAATAATAATTATGTCCTCCTTTTTTTTCCAAACCTGAGCATGGTCTCTCACTGGGCAGTGACGGGTCCCTTCTTGGGTGATATACTGCAGCTCTCCACAAGATCACATCCCTACAGCTCTTCTAATCTTAGGTCCCCTTTC
>NW_010286398.1:13851-56017 GCF_000700745.2 Antrostomus carolinensis
CACATCTTTAAATGTTGATGTATTCAAATATCTTTATAGAGAATACGACACAATAAGTCTCAGGTGAACCCTTTGGGAATTCAAGGAAAAAGGCTGCCTAATCTCCAGTTAAACAGGCCTATTATCTCTCACTCCCCATGAGAAAGTGAAGCAGAACTGATTTGATTAAGAGCAAATTAACCTCTCTAACACAGCTACCCAGGGTTTTACACCTGTCACTTTAGTATGACAATTTATATTTATTCAAAAAGCCATGAGACAGTAAATTAAACATTGCCCTAATTAGAAAAATGTCATATGTTACAGTGGGGTAGCAAACTGAACTAATTTCAAACAGTTCTTGTGCAAAGTGCATTTCAGTATGGCATTAATACAAGCAGAGTCAATATTTTTTACACTGTCACATCTGAGCTGAATGCCATCGTGCCACAGGTGTATATTTAAAGTTCTGTCAAACAATAAGGCTGGACTATATTCAAAGTTCACCATAGACCCAAGTTTGTTTAGGAAAAGCCATCAACACCTTAATTACCATATACTCCAGTGTTATTTCTACCCTCTAATGCCACAGTGTAAACCAGCTCTTCTCTTAATTAGATCTGTTGGCACAGCATTCTTCCTTACATTATTATGGAATAGGTGAAGGGTAAATTCTTCAATAGGTTACAAAACCATACAATGTCAAATGTCAAAGTTACATTTTCTTCATTGGATAATTACATATAGGTGAATCTCAGTGTTCTCAAAAGATCTAAAATTGTACAAGATAAATTTTTAGGCTTACAGAAAATCCCTTAGCTATCTTATAACCATATATAGTAACGTGCATGCTAATTTCAGAACAAGGATAAGAGAGGCCAGGTTGTGACTGTTCACTCAACTCCTGCTCAGATTCTGGCTAACACACAGCTTGTACTGCAAAGGCCTGATACATGCTGGGATCAGCACCAGTAGGTCAAAGCAGGGGCAGTGTATAGGCAGGACACAATGGCCAGAAAGGGCTAACAGCCATTATGCAGCCACTGTCACCTGCAGCTTGCTGTCCCCTCCAGCCATCATCCCAACATACTGATGGATGTACAACGATGGTGGATTACGTGCAAGAAGTGAACTTCTTCAGAATCCACTAGCTCATGGAAATGGTAGGGACCAAACTTCCAAGCTGGAAGCTGTAAATATGTCAGTTTACCCAAAAAAACTTTGGAAGTAGATCCAACAGCAGCTGGACTGCTGAGGTTTTTTCGTTTCCCAGTGTGATACTGGGGACACCTGCACCACAACAGAGGAGGAAGGATGAGCACCATTAGCTAGGTAACTAGTCTGCTTGTAGATGTACACGTTACAAGTTAGAATTTATGAATTAGAGAACTTGTGAGTTAGAAACCTCATTAATTCAGTGATGAATTAGTGGAGGCATGTTAGACTAGTGTGTACAAAGGGGATTGAGTCCTTGTTTGTTGTGTGTCTTTTTTTTCCTTTTCTAATGAACTCAGAAAATAAAGTTTAATTTACAGAGTACGTAATCCTGTACATTTGAGAGATCCACATGGACTGTGACACAACTAGAAAACAAAATCCTGAAAATAATTACTTTCTAAACACTTCAGAATAACTTGATTCATGTTGCAGACCAACATGCAAATTAGGGAGATGGAAGTTTTTCAGCACCTTGACAATACTATGAAGATGATAGTCGTGATGAATTTCAGCAGCTCTGCTGCTTCTGCTTTTTTTAAAAAAAAAGTTATCCCTAGTTTTTTAACAGCTTTGGTTCTCTTCCTATCTAAAAGCAGTATGAATACTGTAATTACAACACAGATAATGTCTCTTTTGATAAATAAGTACAGATTATACAAAAAAAAAAATCTTCAGAGTTGCTTTGAGGAGACCCTGCAATAATGAAGCTATCTGAACTCTAACAAGAAAATAATTTAGGTCATTATTCCCAGCAATAAATATTAGACATAGACATTTGTTTTCTTAGTTTGCTAAAAGGAGGTCAGAATTATTATTTTTTAAAACTATGTATGTATGTGTATATGTATTTATACATAGATGCAGATTTTCTATATTATGTATAATTATCCACTTTTTATATGTATATCTGTGTATAAACATAGGTAAGTACATATATTTATAAAATATATAAAGAAATAATGCAGTTATTGGCCAGTAAATGAAGGATCTTAACTGGAGGGGGAGACCCGACATCTATGATACACAGACATGATGAACACCAGCTTAATGCTGCTATAGCAGCGGGAGCTCCTGCTGCAGATCATGCACAAAAGGCCTTCCCTGAGTTGGAGCTTTCCCTCCCCATCGTCAGGGCTGCTTCTCCCTCCACTGCCCAGACCAGTGAGGGCCCTGTGCAGGGGCAGACAAGTCAGCTCCCCCAGAGCCTCTCCTCACTGATTCTGTTAATTTTCTCCCCTAATTTCTGTGTGTCTTTTCACACTCCATACATCCTCAGACTTGCATTTGGTCCAGGAAGTGCTAAAACTATCTACGTTCACCTTCCTAGTAATTTCATTGGGAAATTAAGGGAACACGTGTGGTAGCGTTTATCACAAAAGGATAGTCCTTGGACCTTTCTCCAGAGCCACTGAAGGACAGATCAAGAAAAGCAGTTCTTCAAATTTAATGCAGCCATTATCCCTTAGCAGATTTGTTTTTAAATAGATAACATCAAAACCAAAGGGAGCCATCAGGAGCAGAAGTCAAAAAGAGAAATAAGAGATTTGCTGGTTTATAGCTGGAAAAGAGTGAAGATCCATTTAACAATTCTGCAATCTTGTTTGAGCACAAACAACAAAAGCCTACCAATAATTTTTATAATGTCTAAAGGTCACTAAGTCAAAAAAGTTCCTCAAAATATACCAAGTGACACAGATAACCACTATTTTTATGCATTATTATCAAGCTTCCAGGCTTTATGTACAAAGGACTAGCATGATACAGACATCAGCATTATTTTTTAGAATGATCTGACTTTTACAGCCTGAGTTGTTAGCCAAGTCATAGTTGTCATCACTAAACATCCTTTTGTTTCTTCCTTAACTCTTAAGACACAATAGCCATATAGCTTCAAAACTGGAAGACACACATTAATGAAAGAAGTACAGATAATCTGAAAACAAAGCATTACACTCAGTCTGCCTTGTCACCAACCCCCGTATTCAATGGAGATAAAAATTTGTCAGTAATATATTACCTGATTTTGCTCAGTAATATATTGCCTGATTTTGCTCAATTCAGGTTCATTTGTATATATAAGATAAAAATTTGTCAGTAATATATTGCCTGATTCGTCGAATTTTGCTCAATTCAGGTTCATTTGTATATATCTCACTCATTTTAACTATATTAAAAATATTTTGGCAATAGTTTAGAAGTAGCTGACAGTGCTATATGTGTTGAGACCATGCTAGAGAATATGTCTGCCATGAAAAAAAATCAAAACCAAACAAACCAACCAAATACTCTCCTTAAACTACATCAAGTAGCCTAACTTATATCAGCCACAAGCACAGCACAGCCTGTGTTTTAGCTTCGGATCTCAGTCTCATCCTCAGTCTTCCCACGGACTGAGCTGCAGAGACAATTAACAACCCAGGTCACCTCATGCTCATTGCCAGTTTAGCCTGAATTACATAATTCACATGAGCCAACTGAAGTTGCAGAGACTCCCAATACTGCAGCATGGGTCTAAATTCATATACCCCATTGGAAATCTCATCACTTTTCCCCAGAAAATTTCAGTATAATGTTTTGAAGTTGGACATTCTCATTGCCTGGGACTGTTTTTCAGAAAGCTGGATGCTTTCCTGTGCAGCCTGGTGGGCAGGGGGGTTGGACTGGATGATCTCCTGAAGTCCCTTCAAACCCCACCATTCTGTGAATCTGCAAAAATCTTTTTGCTTTTATTTATTTATTTTGGAGATCATGCTTTAGAAAAGTCTAATGTGGGTAGAAATTTATATTTTCCCTTAGAATGTCTTTAACCTACCCAAATCACATATGATTTAGGATGGGAAACTTAACATCACTAAAAAAAATACCAGTGGGGTTACAAAGGTGTCATTCATTTCCCCTCTAAATATCCCTTCAAAAAAATCAATCCTCGTGCACCCACAGGCTGGAATTTGCCCAACTCTCACGCACTCAGCGAGTGCTGTGCCTGCATCGCTCCTGCCTCCAGACACCACGCAGCCAAAATGGATTCTGCTCCTGTGATCGCTTCAAAATGGAGCGAATGAGTAACAGCAGCAGTTCATGTCAAACACAAGCTGTAGCAACAGATCCCAGGAAGAAATATTTTTAGAAGACTTAAAATTGAAGTTCGCTTTCAGGTCATGAATTTGTGGATCAGTGAGGAAATGACAGAAATAACAAGGTGGCACCTTATAATTTAATGATTGAATAAAACGGAGTTATGGATCATCTGAGAATAAGACAGATTTAAAACAAAAAAATGTTTTTACATTAAAATTTTAGGAATGTGAAACCTTTGGGAAGAATGGAATAAAAGGAAATACAGAAAGGGCATCTTGTTCATACAGACCATATGTATCATCAGGAAATTCCTAAGGAAATAGTAGTAAAGAGTTATGAGAAAAATAAGCATATCAGCTCTCAGATACAGTAGATTTGCTATTCTTTTTGAAAGAGCAAGTTACCAAAAAAAAAAAAAGAAACTATAGAGGTTACAAAAATAACTCTTTCCAAAAAACAATACCAATCTACAAGCTGTTTTCCTGAGGTATTTTTTAGCCTATAAAAATCAAAAGTTACTAGAAAATTACACTGCAGGAAAATACTATAGCTACAATATTAAAATGGCATAGAAAAAAAAAATAAAGGACACCTAAATTGAGTGATTAATCTGTTTTGTAAAAGTGCATTATCCAAGCATATCGGGTGATTTCAGACTGCAGTGCAATACATTTCAGAGCTACACGACTTGAATCAATCCAAAAGTTGAAATGTGTATATTAAGCTGGTGCCCTCTGTCTCTCTAACAACAAAATATATGCAGCAGCTCAGTTGATGCTCATTTTTATTTGTTTTCTTGATGTTAAAGAAAATGAGCAGGCAATCAGCTCAGTTTCCCAACACATCTGAAAATGAATCCTATGAAACAATTTGTTCCTAGCTATACCAGAGAGCTGAACAAGCTCACTGGATAATTAGTGATGCCAACACAAGGGAGATGCAGAAGTCCACAGGTACAGGGGGAAGAAAGGATACAGCACAGCCTTAAGTTTACCGAACCATAAAACCACACTTCACAGACAAGCTTTAAATGTCTTAAATCATTATGCTCACATCCCCAAAAAGACAATCTGATCAACATGAAATTAGCTTGAAAGTCAGGAAACTGAGGTACAATGAACATATGTCATTTTTGTTTGCTTTGCTGGGTCTAGAAAAATATGAATCATCAGATAGCAATGATCTCCCTTTATTGCCCAAATCCAAGAGCAGTGGCTTTGGAGGAGTACTGAAAGATTAATGATTAGATGATATGAGCAGTCAGCACCAAGGCAGTGATGCTCTCCTGAGGCCCTCAAACTCCACCCTGATTGGGCAGCAGCACCAACATGGAAGCTTCCTCTGCAGTGAGTCACAAACAGGCTCTTTCCCCAAAACTCAGAGTACTTGGCTGCAGATTATGGGTACTGCTCTCCTGGGTGAGGTTTCAGGTTGAAGGTTGATTATCATCAGAAGACCGAAAACACAGTCAATGGCTGTTTCAGGGGGCAGAAAAGTAACACACAAACCCCCCTGACAAAACAGTTGGCTTCCTAAAAAAGGAGAAAACAATCTGCCTAACATGTACTTTTGTTGTCCTTGGAGACAACTGTGATTAGTCAAAAGCTAAGAAATTAGCTTTAATAGAAGAGAAGTGTTGGAACAGAGCCACCAATAACAGTTTATGGTTCTGACACTGTTCAGAGAACATGCTGAGTTACCATTTCAGTGTTATGTAGGATGCAGTTGGAATTATATAATCAGATACATGAATCCAATATGATCCTTCACAAGCAAAAATCAGCAGCATACCATATGTTGTATATCCTAAACACTAGTCAAAATAGCCTCATTTCATTTGACAGTACAAAGAAGTGTCTGGATGTTGCATCTTTTCTTGGCAGACCAGATAGACTTATTGCTGTGTTTGTTTCAAGACAAAAAAATCACATCCAGCACTTGTGTTGCAATCATGAAAAGAATACAAGCTGAAGAAATATTTATAATATTTTTTGCTCTGGGTTTTGTGGAATTTAATATTCACATTATATTTTGGTCATGAAGGGTCAAACCTATGACAAACAGCTTTTCTCACACTGAGAGTGCAAAACTCAATATTCCAGAGGCTATTGCACAAACTCATATTATGAGATTTTTTTATTTTTATTTTTTTAAAAAAGCGTTTGGCACATTCTGAACGTAAATAATGAGTTGTGTAGAATTATTATTTAGAAAATGGAAAGCACTAAATATCAGTATTAGAGTCATGGTCAGGGTCCATTGTGGGAAGCAGTCTACAAATACAAAACAAGTACCTGCTACCAAAAGCTTACTCTCTTCACAGCTGATAAATATCATCTATTTTATTCTCTGGTGAGTAAACAACAGGATTATATTAACCAGTTTGTTTCAGGGAAAACAAAACAGAACAGACCACCAACTAGTTGCTCTTCAGTACCTTTGTTATCACCTGCAGTCACAGCAGCCAAGAAGAACATGCTGCAGACTCTGCCATCTCACCAGTGGTCACGCCTCAGCCCAGCAAACCCATTGCTGTTCTTATTTGGTTAATAAGTGTTTTGGCAAATACCAGGTTAAATTGCTTTGGATTCACATTGGTGACAGAGATTATGTTCTCTGTCACCAATGTCCATGGCCTATACATTTCTAAAACAAATGCCCATAGTTAATAAAATAAAACATGTAAAGATTGAAAATCTGAAGTTAATATTGGGCTTATATTGCAAGACTTACTGCTTCTTCTTGTGAAAATCTAAGTTGATTGACCCAGATTTTGATTTTTCAGTTAATCAAATCTAATCCAGACAGCAGGCAAAATTTTCCCATTGATAGAAACTAATATTTCTTCTGACAGATTTTTCTTGGGGGGTGGGAGGGAAGGCAGATGCATCTAATTACAGACCCAGATTTGGGGACTTCAGGGTTTCAAGGGATGAATGTTTGACTGATGCATATAAGAAAGAAATTCAAGTCAAATAAATAAGAAAGAGAAGTGGGGCCAGGGAAAAGAAAGTGGGGAGGGAGCAAAAAAACAGTTATACAGAAATAAATCGAGTGTAGATTTTTGTAAGTAATAAAAACAGATTTTCAAAATACCTTGTGGCAGATCTAGTGAAGTGCCGTGGAGTGGTATATTATTACTCCTTACATGAATGATCTGCTAGGTCTACAGCTGAGGGCAAAACAGGCAGACAGTGTTATCCATTGCAGAGTCTTTAATGAGACAATGTGAAGTTCAAGTTGCACACCACACAATATTTTCTCCCCTGTTCAATCTATATTAAGTCGATACTCCGCTAAAACCTAACATTTGTTGCATTTTTCCAATTTAGTTTCTGTCAATGTCCCCTAAAAGTGCTGAGCCTATCAAACTGACATCACCCACACAAATTTCAATAACAGTGCTGTAGTGAAAAATGCCATTAAGCAGAGGCTGCGCTTTGAGGAAACAGCTCAGCTTCTCATTCACTCTACATCTGTAAAAGCTTGTCTTTTCATCAGGAACTGTAAAAGTCTACAAGGTGCACACCACGGCAGTGCTCTGAGGCTCCCTTCCCTTTTGATTGATAGTGTGGTGGGAAAGAATCAGGAGTGTTCTAGCAGATGGCTGTAATGAAGACTAACCAAAATTTTTAACCAAGTATATACAGAGCTATTTTGATAGCTGCAGAGCTATGTGAACTGCTACATTACACACACAGCTGCTTCCAGTCCCTCCTGCTTGATTTTTAATTCTTCTTTGAAGGTTACTGATATCTCAAACTTTTCTATCTTCAGCTGACTACACAACCAAAGGCTTTTTGTTGTACTCTTTTTCCTGCTGTTTTTCATTCTGAAAGATTCTACAACACAGAAATGACTGCAAGCCATTGCTAGAGGATGCTTCACACAAAAGCATATGGGGGAAACAGTGCAAATTGTTCCTCTTCCTTTACTATAGCACCAAAATAGAAGCTGCCCTCACAAGAAGGTTTATACTAATGCCTGCAAACTTACAAACACCTGCTAGTGATACCTCTGCCTCTTATCCCCCTAGTGAAAGAGACTGAGTTTAACAAAGAAACATGCTAATAGCAACAGTTCTTTGTAATTCATCATAATTTAAGGACATTCCCCTTTAAGGAATAGAGAATATTCTCTTCATGATTTCTGCTTCTGTGTATCTATGGGTTTCTATAGCCAATGAACCCCGACTTGATACAGATGGACCCAGTAAGTGAAGGAGCACTAATAGGAAGATAGCAAATCTAACCATCAGGAAGGCAAATTATACTTCTTAAATTTGTTGAGAAACAGTGGGCCCAACTGACAACAGTAGGGCCTGATTTCCCAGGACTTAACCTTCTGATGCAGAGTTCAGGACAAGAGAGAAGGGAGGCCAATGGCTCGAGCAAGCCTAGGTGCCTATTATAAGTGGACTTGGGATGATTCAGGTCATACAAAGTATGGTGAATGCTCTAATATATTTTAAAATAGCAGTTAACTGAAAACAAACAAAAAAGTAACAAATGGAAATATATTTTGATCAAAAAAAATTGCTGATTTGTATGGAAAATATTTTCTGTCATTGTATAAGCATATTTTGTGTTAAAGTACATAGCAAAAATTATAAAAGTAGTGAACTACAAAACAGATATCTAAAATGAAAAAGGCAGGTTAAATTAAATAGGGGAAAACAGCTCAAACTGTAAATCATACCTAGCACGCACACTTACAACAGCAACACCTGAATCTGTGTTGGATCCACTAACACACTGTCTACTCTTCATATTCATTAGGACAGGCACAAATTTGATACATACCTTCCAGTTCAAGTAAATAGAGACTGCCAAATTTGCCTGTATAAATCACAGCAGTCATGTTTTTATCACATCACAAAATGTGAAAGAAAAGATTACTTTGAGAATATAGCAAAAAGGAAAAAAAGGTCAATTCTTGAGTGCTTTTAAGGTGTCACTACATCTGTAGTGATTTACTGAAAATACTAACCAGTTATACTCAGATATAAAAAGACTCACAGACAAAACCTCAACAACTCATAGGATCAGCCAGCCAAACTCAACCAGGTAGCAGTGGAGCACGTAGGAACTGGTATGACTGCAGGTTTTGAAATGCTGATTTTGCTCCCACTTTTCTTTTTGATTACAGAAACTATGTTTTAAAGTAAACTGAATGTGGAGAGGTGTTGCTAAAAGCTGTTGACACAGTACAAATGAGATCACAAATTAGAAGGGATGTGCCAGTTAATGAACACAGAGCTGTTGATCAGTGTAAAACTGTAAACCCAACATTTTTCTTAATTTTCTTCAAGGAAATTCACTGCTGGAACTTTCATATGTTAATTGGACTTATGATGCCCCTTATTTGTGTTTTAGAATTTTTTTTTCCTCAGAGGCTCAAATATATTACTATGAGATTAAGTCCCTTCATACTTGCAAGGTAACTGGAAGTGTTATGCATAGTTACTTTAATAAATTTGTAAATTAAAAATATTAATGTGGTCTGCTAGGCACTTCTGACATTATTTAATGTACCAGCACAAGTGTGAGAACATACAATGTCATTAGCTTTGACAAGCAGCAGCTCTTCACAATCCCTCCTACGCCCATACGTTAAAGGTGGTTAGAGTTTACAGAATGTACTGCAGATATGCCTTTGCTATTCACGAATGTCTTAATATCCTCTGTGTTCAATCCTGATTAATAACTCAGGAATATGAGGTTTCTCCCATTCTACAGAAGTTCTGTGAGCAAACATGCATATATATACATATATATGTGTGTTTATGGATAGTAGCTACCAAAGATACTTAAGTATTATGGAGAGACAGCATTAATATTTACAGATGTAAAAGGATTAAGAAGAATCCAGTGTTTCTGGCAGCCAGACCAAGAATTTCTGGATTGTTAATTTGAGCCCCAAATTAGAACCGAGTGAAAATATATGGCAAAATTTATTTGAGGAATAAGGACAGTTTCATAGCCATATTTTCAAAGAAATGCCTTTCACCTTTTTTTTATTTATTTTAATATAGACTAAGAAGTTTTTGTATAGGTAATCACTATTTATTAAGAATATACTTCATTTCCATTCTAGGTATCTTCTGTCCATTTAAATTGTACCTGTTCTGCAATGCAGTAGTAGTTACTTCTCTATGTCAGTACAGTCAGATTCTCTTTCTCTACAGCATTTACTGGGATAACTGAAGAATGGAAGACTTGTTTATCTGATGTAGCTATACCACTTCCATAAGGAAAGATACTTTGCCTTGATGATGTGGTAGTACAGGGGAATCAAAATGATGCAACATCTCTAAAATAATGGAGCAAGCAAAGGTCAAGGATTCTTACTGAATTTGAAAGATTACAGCAATAAAGGTTTTAGAAAGCACTCTGGAAGTTGTATGGAAAGGATATCACTCTCTCCTAAATTGTATAACTATAAAAGCTAACCTACTGCATCAGCAAACTGCAGCTTTTCCAAGATAAAAATAAATCTAAGAATCCATGGAAGAAAAAAAGGAAGAAGTTCAAGAGTGGGAAAACACCATTATTGGTCCCTTCATCCTTCCTGACAGAAGAGAAACATGAACATGATCCCATGATCCAGAGAATATGAAAATCAAGTCCTGCTACTGGGAATTTGTTGCATTTTACCCCACTCCCTCTCAATTGGCTGCTATCCTGCTTATAGGAACGTTCATCTTCTATTTGTCTTAGAACAAATTTATTGTTACCTTTCCCTCGCTCCCTCACCCCCGTTCTCAAGAGATGGATGAGTTTCAAAACCAGTTGCATTCAACTCCCCAATAACATATTCTTGTTGTCATGCCTACAAGACACTGCTTGAACAGGCAATATTGAACAAGGCCAGTTTTCTTCATGGTTCTTAAAAAGAACAATGAGATGATGGAGAATTTTGCCAAAGTAAGCACAGCCAGACTTTATACAATAAATCTCCAACATATTTTTTGTCAGTAAAAACAAACTTCATACTTTGGAGAGATAAGAAAACAAAACCAAACAAAAACCCTTTAACAAATTATTATAAAATAGGATTAACAGGAGCAGAATGTGGAAAAGAAACAAAAGAAGCTGGAGGAAAGAAAGCTCAGCATTGCTTTTACCCTAATAGGAAAGTTCTCAGTTTTAAAAGGCAAAAGGTAATGCAGTTACAATACTAGATAGAGACAAAGTACTTAGCCTTCAGCCCCAGTTTATCCACACAGGAAATGGATTATTGCTCTGAAAGCTGCAGCATTTTCTCTTTACTGAATATGTTCACATTAAGGTAAGAACACTGTTTCAAGCTTATTTATAAAGCAAAAATAAAGTGAATGCATTTACCTCTTAAGACACTTGTCAGGTGTTAAAAAAGTTAATTCCCAAAATGTTCACTGATGCTAAACTTGTATTGCAACCTAATGCTTCAGTTACCACACTGAACATAAAAGCCTACCATATTATTAATCTTCAATTTAGGATGGAAGGATTTCTGCTCATCATGCAGAACTCCAGTTATGATGTGATTTCATTCCAACAAAATACACTTTAATTGTGATTCCATTAAATTAGAAATAGATGGTTTTGCCCGATATAATGCTTTGATGTCTACAGTTTCAATGCTAATAAAGGCATTATCACCACAGGTGCACATTACATTATGTTCATTAATTAGGGCATGAATTAAAAATTTTCCAGGCTATACTAATTCTCAGTCATTTAGATAACTCATTCAAGAAGGGAAAAGGGGGCTGGACATGATAAAACAAGTTAAAAGTTAAGGAAAGAAAAGGAAGAACATTGCACTGTGGGATAACTTCTGAATCTTGTTGGTCTCCATGCCAGCAGACTGCTCAATGTTTTTTTTTTCCTCCTTATTCATGCCATTGTAACTTCAGAAGAGATCAGAAAAGTTATACTCGAAGACTTGTTATGGGCAAAAAGAAAATTCAACCTTGTATGTCCAGCCAATGATCTGCTAATACTGCGATTGAAATATTAACAGTCTCACCAAAGAATCATTATTAGTCCAGATTTAATCATTAAAAAAAGAGAATGTTATTACAGAAACATAGTCTCAATAATAATACAGTTGTAATTGTGTATGCAATACTAGCATCTAGCCTTTTCCCAGTGTTAATCTTGCCCTTCCAGCACCCCCCTGGATCCAAAGGTCGAAGGCACCAGTCTTCCTCAAGCAAAATCATGGGTGTCCCAGCTTCCTCACTGCTGTCTGTATAGAACCCATGGTTATAACACACAAAGATAATCAAACATGAAACAAATCAGGCACAGGCATCTGGCCATTAGAAAAGTTGCCGTTACAGCAAAGCCAAGGTAACACGCAGCTCCAGGCACGCAGAGGAGGTTTGTTGGAGCCAACCTGCCAAGCAGGCCCTCGGGCCTTGCAAGCTCTGTACAAAGCCTGTGGCCTGCTACGAGCAAGGACGATACCGTATTACTGGGAGAAAGCTAAAGCTCGTGTCGGTGCTGTTTCTACAGAGACTAACATGACTCACTAACATGAACTAATGAATGAGAAATACTGTGAGAGAAAATGAAACAAAAAAATCTTGGTGGTAAAATACGACAGCACCTAAATGAGCTTCACTTCACTGCTGACCGTGCTCTTCACCTCAGCCATTAAACAGCAAACAAGGGTTTGGCTACTCAAACCATTTCTCAGACATATTGTGTTGATACTTGTTTTTCTAAAACAGAGAAGAAAATATGGTGCAGCTATAATTATACCTTCTCATAGCAGGGGTAAGGGTATAAAAACACATTCATATTTTACTTTTTTCTGCAGTATCAAATAAAATGTTGATGTTTCCCCCATGTCCATCCTTCTAGCACCTACCACTTATCCCAGCAGCAGCCATAGGAGGTCTTGAGAGGAGGAGGCCTGCAGCTTTGATGCTGTACCAACAATCCCTCACCACCTCCCTACAAGCAGACTGGTGCCCAGCTAGTGTCAGCATGATGGCTGCTGAGGGGGCTCGACTCTCCCTCATCGAGGGGGCAGCTAGAACAAAGGCTGCAGGCACCCTTTGGTCAAGGACAGCTGACAGGGTACATTAGAAGCTGCTGGAGCTACTCCTTACTTATCTGCTTAGCCTCACCAGACAGCAGCAGGCACCCTCAAGTTCTTTGGAGGGTTCCCAAAAGCTTGTTAAGATCTCAGAGAAGCAGAGCCCAGAAACCAGAGCACAAACCGCTGGGTAGGTTGATGGAGCTCTGAACCTGAAGGAAAGCCATCGAGGCCAAATCCACTTTGCAGCTGCAACGACTTGGCCTCCCAGCACACTCAGCAGCACTGTGAAACCAAAACCCAGTCACCAAGGCAGGGAAACTACCGCCTCTTTTGGGTCCCAAGACTTCTAACACATTTCCCAAAGGTACCGGGTTTTACTGCTCTATGCAGAGACCCCAAGCTGTTCCCACATTCCACACATCTCCTGCTTTCTCAGGAGCACTAGAGCACAGGCAGGGCTGCCTGCCTTCCTTATTTCATTAGGGCAGAGGCAATCCTTGCACAGGCTAGCACAACGCCAGGGCTGATCCCATGACATCCAGCCTGGGAGGACAGCGTGCAACCTCTGCAGAGTGATCCCAGCCACCAGACAGGGATTAGCAAGGCATGGTCATCATGGTTGGCACTGTACAAGGGAAGGGCAACTTGGGTTATGTCACACTTCCTTAGGTGGGCTTTAGCACCGTAGAAGAGCAGCATGATCAATCACACTGCTCATTTGCATGATAGCTTTGCTAAGAGTTTTTGTGTTCAGAATTTGGGCTTTTTTTTCAGCACCCCAGTGTGTTCAGGACAGAGGGCTGTGTGTTCTGCCAGGCAGAAGCCAGGCAGGCAGGCTCATACTACCTTTTGAAGCATTTCCAATTACACGTTGATGGTAATTGTGCATGGTCGTATATGACAAAAATTGAGAGTTGACGAAAGAGAAATGGTCCAAAAAAGTTTAGGTATGAATGAATTGGCAACTCAAAACAAGAACAGCAGGGAAAACAATAAAAGCCATTACAGCCTGATAAATTGAGAAAGCCTTCAGTAATCCACAATTTTGATGGTAAAATTTTCAGAAGCTGTTGACTGCATTGGCAGGCAAAACACATTAACTTTCTGTGGAGTGAGAATCCTAAGCAGGTGAATCATGTTCAAAAATGAGACAAAGCTCGCTACATCTTTCAAGTGCTTTTGAAATTTTTCCCCACAGTTACTTGTAGTTCTTCAAGTCAGATGTTGATGCAGACCAGAGGGATTGTGGTCATTCACGTGATTTCACTGGGAGGACCATTTATTGTCACAGCATGAAGCCAAGTGCTCTGGCATGCCACAGGCACAATGCAAGAAACCAATTAGTGTCTGTAGAAACAAGTCCTTGTGCACATCCCCATCACCATTATCTTTTAACAGCATCTTGATTGCCAAGGCATAAGTATCACTTATCATTCACAGAAATCTTAAATTTTGAAGTGGTTATTCAGATTTCTCTGCCGTATCTTCTATTAGTTGTAATGCATTTCCATGACAGGAGCAAACAGCTTTAAAATAATGTCCAGCAGTCAAAATTTCATTGCATAGACTGTGGTTATAAGCCACATTACATGTAGGCCAACAGTACTTCAGCATTTCACAGATAAATACATACATGGTCTTTATTCTTAACAGCTATGTTACTCTGAGGAGGAAAAAAAAAAAGTAGCAGCAGCTTGAGTGGCATTAAAATGAAGGGAAAGTGCAAATAAAATTCAGATTTATTTCAGTTTCATTTCTGCTTAACTGCAGTTATTCATAACATCTAAATGCACATTCACTGCAGTTTCTAGGTGCAATATAGTAGTTTTTATGCAGTTAAAATGAGTTTATGTACAAGAGAATTGCCACAAGCCTATTCAAAACTGCTTTGCAAAATCCCTTTTCCAAACCAAGTTGTATAGTAATAATTCTATTTGTGTAGTGTCAGCTGGCCCAGAACTACAAATTTTAAATTACCATGAAGAAAACTAGGATTAAAAAAAGATATTTGTGGAATCCATATGAAACAGTTAAACATACCACATGCATTAAAAAGAGGAAAAAGTCACAAGAAACTATTCTTGCTTTGCTTGGAGACATGCCTGCAGCATAAGCAGACATCTGTATTCTTAAACCTGCTGCATTTCTCAATTATCACACCTTAAGATTTTTAAGGCCCCCAAGCTCAAATTATTAATCATAATTTGCATGTAATGCTCTTTAATTTGTTTTATGTGCACTTACAAAGACAGACCATAAAGATATTAAAGCACTTCTACGATACTTGCTTTCATTTTGGTTAAAAAAGCTTTTTCTGTAGAATTTATAATATATTGGAGAAGGCCCTGTTGCTCTTTGTGGTCTTCCACAAAGACATTTTATTTTGGATTCCACAAACCTCTTTGCATGGTAATTTCAAAGATGAGGGAATAATCCATTCAGCCGTACTTGCCATCCATGGAAGGAAATGCAATTTCTAGAATCAATAAGAAGTTCAATTTTATGAATCCCCTAAACCATCTCTAGGAATAGCCTCTAATTTTAAACTCACTTGATAAGTGAGCTTAAGCTGCACTTCAAATGCAACCAACCCTCGTGAAGTACCAGAGTCACACATGGGAAGTTAATTATTTGTACTTTGGTTGTAATTGGAGACCTCAAGTTAGGTTGTACAGAGCATAGTGCAATGTTATTTCAAATATCCACTGAGATGTATTCTATGCTCTGAGGAGTTTACAAAATTGCTAACAGAAAATAAAGCAAGGAAAGAAGAGCCAAAAAAAAAAAAAATGGTGACAGCATTAGGAGGAAGTTGAAATCAGATTCACTTGTATGCCACTTATGAACAGGAACACAACACACCCTACTGGGGTCACTAAACACAAAAACCTTCAACATCCATAGTCACAATTCCAGTTCAACAAGAGCTGCGTTTTTGGTTTTTGTTTTTTGTTTTTGTTTTTTTTTTTTTTTAAAAAAAAACCAGAGGGGATGCAGGAAGAAGCTTAGTCAAGATGTTTGTAGCATTCCTACTAGTTGCAACAAACTAAAAATTGTGCAAAAAATCTCAACTCAGAAAATGATCAATGGCTCCCAATCATTATCTGAGCAGAATATTAAAGTAAGACATGCATAATAAAGTAATTTTGATTAATTTTTGAGAAGTGATGGCATTTAGCGAGATTCAGTAAATTGTCCCTTTCAGCACTAATAACATGTTCATAGCTTTCCCCACCAGACTTTCCATAATGGCAATATAATAGCATTGCAATGACAATTAAATGATTGCATATTTTAGGGCAATGGAGGGTATCCACTAGGGCATGAACCATTAGCAGAATGGGAACGTTGTCACAGGAATTTTCATGCTTTGGCACAGCAACTGGTAAAGCAGAAGCATTGGAAGAGAGCAGGTATTGAATTCCTGTACCATCTTCTTGACTTAAAAAGTCAGAAAAACAGAAACTGATAGTGAATCTTAAAATATCTGAACAAAACTGAAGTTTGCTTTTAGCCCTTCCTCCTCCTCTCACCCATCAGAGAGGTTCACCTAAGACCACATGCAGGCTTTGCTGACAGTTCAGAAAACACAGCAGAGAGGTTTTCCCATCTTCACTTCCCAAATCCAGGCTGGGAACTCTCTCAAAGGCTGTTCTTCCCATTCTCTCCTACACAAACAACTGGTCTGCAGCATGCACTGCAGATGGATTTGCAGTAACACCAGGCTGTACAGCTGCGTGTATCTGCCATACCTTGCTGCAAGGAGACTAATTTAAAATTTAGTGTTAGTGTAAAACACTTGAACTGACAGCCTGGGAAACAAAGCTCTCCTTTCCACGGCTGCGTACTGAACAATGCAAGCATCTTCGCAGTGCTTCGCTCCTGTGGCTCCAGAGCAGCCATTTTGGAGATGTAAGCTGATCTCCTCTGGACATCAGTGACCTGCTCCAGTGTTTTGATGAGCTTATAATCAATGTGAAGTAGAATCCAGTCTGACACCAAAGGACTGGGCAGCTACATTGTTTTTCACCAATTACAACAAGCCCTTGGGTAGCAGCTACACCACAGAACTACTGTCTCACGCAGAACATCATCTGCTGGCAGAACTTTATTTTCCGATATAAATGGCCTGGGAAACCTTTCCCAAACATGACATTTATTTATGAAAGTGAGGAAATGTAACTGCAAAAGGAATAAATAAAAGGGAAAAAACCCCAAAATTATTTTGTGGCGTTCTACCCAAATTAATGCATCCAAACTTCTGCACTAAGAATAAGGACAAAGCTAACTGCATTAAGCGTAGATGATTCCCAAAGAGAGTTCAGACTCAGCATAAATCTCATCACCACTGGAATTTACTTTTTAATACTTACTTCAGGTATCGCAACAAATGTTTCAGTGCAAAATGCAAGGATAAGTTTAGATGCTGTCAAAACAAGAGTTATCTCATAGATCTAAGTTTACCTCCCTAATGCATAACTGCAGAAAACACTGACATAAGAGAATGCTGAATTCCATCATATTAAACATCATTTCAAGAAAGCACACACATTTTTCATCCTTTGCTTAAGAAAAAAATGCATTAAAAAAGTGAAACAGCAATCACAGAAAAAGAATATGGGGGAAAAAAACCATAAGCATGAGAGAATGTTTTTCTTTCTTCCTATTTGATTACAGCTGGAGGATAGAAACCGAAAGACATTTGTTATATTGCTGCATAATCCCATTTGCAATGATCAGTCTCTGATGTGGCAGATAGAAGGGTATATTAGAATGCCTTTAAGTATTTGTTATCCCTTTATTTTATATGTACAACTAGTGACTGATATCTTGCTGACAAAGTAGGACATAACAACTCTGGAAGTGTTTGAGCACTTACGTAGACATACAACCAGTATATCACACATGATCCCTAGAAAGCAAACCAACCAGAATTAAGAGCCCTCGGAACCCTTAGAATTTAGATAGGAAGAGAAAAAAAAAAAACAAACATTTTCCTTCTTTGAAAGTCAGTGAAATTAAAAAAAAAAAAAAAAAACTAGAACTTTGACCTTGTGTTATCTGTGAAAGAGGGCTAGTGAAAAATGGATCCCAATGAATAGTCTTCCCACTATGCTATGGGAAAGGAGGTAGTATTTCCCTTTAGGAAAGGACAAAGGACAGTACATACCTCAACACTGGGTCTGAAAGACAGAGCAGCAGTCCCGTCAAAGAAAAAGATACATGCAACTAACAGAACAGTATAAATCCACATAATCTGGATAATCATGTAATTTATGTAAAAAAAATGTATACATTCGTAAAAAAAATCTCACTACTGAAAATCAGGATAAAACTGTTAAAAGTTATCCAAGAATGCTTTTGAAGATATTTACCACACTTCAAAACATCAGATGTAAATTCATTAGAGTGGCAGCTCTTCAGGGCCATAGCAACCACTTACTCTTTGTTTAACACTGTGCCAAAGGAATCTTTAAGAAATGAAATGCCTGTCCTCTACCAAATCAGTGCAATAATTGTTCACAACCTGTTCAGAGAAGGGCTTGACTCTGAGTCCACTTAGGTCTCTTTCCAATCAATGTAACATCCTAATAAACCATGATCTCAAGACTGCAATCTTGGTCATCATATTAGTCAGTCCCTTTCCTCCCTTATTAGTGGGAAATACAAATTACACTGTTTCAGTCAGAGGATATTGACACTGAAGAATAGTAAGTCAACAACGATCTTCAGCTCATCAAAAAGGAGCTACACAAATTAATGTATGCCATAATAGAGGGACATTCTACTTACTAATGACTAGAACTCTTCTTCTAGAAGAACAATCGAGGCTGAGGTCTACTCATTATATGAAAGTCACTCTGATTTCAGAATTTTAACTCCCCTTTCATATATCTCTTCCTAACGCGCAAAACTTAACTGTCTGGAGACGCCTTCTGGGAATTGAAGCCTGCAACAGTTTTCAGTGTTTTTTTTCTTTGTTCTCCAGTAGCTGAAGTACTATAAAAGTACTTTGGAGCTAAGAGTATCTCCAGAACAATAATGCTGGAACAACAAACATCTGCTGGTAACATAGCTCGGATGGCATTATTTATTTATTACTTGAAAGGAATACGTAAGAACCTATACTCCTATAGTCTATTCCTCTCTGCATGCTACTAAGCTCTTAAAAATAGTAAAGTGACAGGAGAGAAAGTTTGAAAGAGGTTGTTTCAGGCCTGACAGATATCTGCTAAGCATTAAAGACTGGATCAGGTGTCTTGGCATATGGGACTCCCTGAGAGATGTCAACACGTGATTCTACCTAGCGAGAAATAAAGCTTCCTAGGCATGCAAAGCCATCTATCACATTCATCCAAAGAGAAACAGAAAGAAGACTGGAGAAGAGCAGCAATTTGAGAACAACGTGAGTCCTTGATGGCTTCCTAAGTAAATAGCAGGTGTTAAAATAGCTTTAAAAAAGGAACAAACAACCCCCAACACACACCCCATTTTAGCAATAACTTAATAGAGTTGATGGAATAATTTTGTAGTTTTCCTTCCATACAGCTTATGTTGCAAACATGTACTATGTAGTGTATTTTAGACTAATAATCTAGGATCAGTAAACAAGTCTCTAAAGGACAGAGCCCACTGAAGAACAATAGCAACCCACTAAAAAAAAAAAAAAAGCAGCAACAAAACAGGATAAATGCATCCAATTATCAAGACATATATTGTTTCAAAACAACTCAAAAACTTTGCATGCAAATCCTTTATCTCTAGGAGAACAAAAATAAATATTTACTGTGTGCCAAATAAAATTAAGAGGCATTTGGCACTGAAGGGAGAAAAGCTGTCTTGCGTATGAGCTCTACAGTGCCTCTGTTTGGCTGCTGAAGGTACAAATAACTTCACCACTTCCAACTGTTCCATTGTTTCTGGCACAGAACACCAGGATTAATCTAAAAAAGCACCTTAATATATCCTGATGATTTCCAGCACAAAGACAACACTGCAGAAACTTCATCACTACACAACTACATACAAACATGAAACAAAGTTTTTTAAAGGAGAACATACCACAGATGCTGCCTATTTTCTTTACAATGGCCCACAGAGAACTGAAGCCTGGTAGCTTATCAACTGCACTCAATTGCCTGAATGATGTGATTGCACACACCTGCATCTCAATTAAGCTCGTTTGCTGCAGTGAGCCTACCTCACCCATTTTTAGATGTAAGCTGGGCAGAACTGATTTCAACTTGCCCCCCCCAACCATTACAAAAGATAAGACAGTTTTTAAAACATTCAAAAACTTCAGAACAAAGATCTGAAAGAATTTCCACTGTACACAGTGGGTGCAACATAGCTAACATACTGAAGACACAGTTTGCCCCAAAACTAATCATGATAGCTCAAGTTAAGCTTGGAAGAAGCAAAGGAACTCTCACGAATTTCATTCAGACTGTTCCAACAAGCATCTCATTCAAATTTGGCCCAAACAATTATGGAATAAGCAAAACAATACTTGGGTTATAATTTCTACAGCTAAAGGGGCAGAAAATATTTTTTCCTAAACCTTTCCTTACCCCTTAAACTTTGCTTATGGCAGTGCATTCTTTTAGTTACATAAAGAGCACATTTTAATTATTTAGATATGTTACATAAGGAAAGAAGATGGTTAATGCATTTACTGTGCATGTGCAAATTAGTTTGGCACCATTTCTATTGCCCTAGCTTACAAGTTCAGAAATACTTCCGTGACATCTCTCTCTGCAATTAGTTCTTATGTCTCCTTCATTATTTCCTCATCATCTAATTCTCTAATTCATTGTTTTCTTCATCTTTGAAAGTAGGACATTTCTTCTTAGGGCTACATTATGTAGCATGCCCTGAAGACCTGGCACACATTTCAGGGCATTAGCAGAAAGGCAGCTTCTTTGCTGTAAATATACGAGTAATGCATTTTTAAGGCCTCTAATAGGAATTTCAGGACTGCCACATTCTTTTGTATGCTATAATCCAACATACCTGTGTTGCATTAACACAACTTTATAATTGAGAAAATATTTTCCCTAAAAAATCCCCCATATTGTACCCAGTAAGGTACAAAAGTAATGAGCTGTATGTCCCATTTTCCTATGGAATTACAGCAGGCTGGAAAAATGGGTTTTGAAGCCTTGCCATTAGGAAATGAAGAAAAGCATCACAGAGCATTTCTAGCTCTGGTTAGGGCAATATCTTGGGTTTAGAGCATGGCTGTCACAGCTGTGGCACCTGGCCAAAGACCTGAAGGTCCACACTAGATTTCAACTACATGAATACAACCTGGATACATAAAAGCTGTGAAGCATGAGTCAGTCCTTCAGGGCCACATGGTGACACAGAACACTGTTAACCACGTTTCTGAGTGCTGGGTCTGCCCACATACAGCTCTGGCCACATCTTGTCAGTATTATGGGACTCAGGACTCTTTTCTAATACTGTGCAGTGACTTGAACCTATAATAACAATGCCTCCCAATGAGAATTAACAACTACAGGTGCTCCACAAAGAAGCACCTATATCCTGGGAGACTAAGTTAAAAGCTCAAATCTGAAACAATTTCCTGTGAGGAAGTATGGAAAAAAGAGTGGGTTTTTTTTTTTCCCTTTTCCTAAGGATTTTATTTAAATGAAAGGAGAAAGCAAGCAGAAATCTTTTAGACATTGCTAATATAAAATAAATATATTCACATGAATGTGGATTAGAAGAGTTTATAAAGTGAATACATGGAGTTTTGAAAAAACTAAATTTACAAAAAGGCTCAATTTCACTTTAAATTACTCCAGGAAAAAAAACAGAATTTACCATGCCGTAATTCCAAACACAAATCATAACTTGTTGAAATATTAGCCTTGATATCTCTCTAGCTAAATGAACAGTCATCCACTTTTCTGAGTAGGTATGTGAAATCGAACCATCTATAATGAGAGCACCTTCTCATTTGCCAAACAGCATTGGCTGGCCAAGTCTATAGCAGTTGGCTGAACTGCAGATGTCTCAAGGGTAGGTAGACACTTTGAGCATCCAAAGCATTGGCAAACACCTTGATAATCTAGTTTATAGCACTACAGACAATCTGCACATGAGGCAATAGACCTACTACATGTTGATGCACATCTCTGCTGGAGCCAAAATTGTAACATGAGTGCGCTCGATTACTTACAATGCATGAGGAAAATAGCAAAGTTTGGTTTGCTGTTCTGAAGTAACTAAGTATTTTTCATCAGTATTTCCAGCTGAAGGCAAGTCATTCATCTGTGCCACCCTCCTGAGAAAGTCCAGCACTTCACCAAATGCTCATTAAACTGGTTCTCCAAAGGTTTGATTTTAATCAGCACCTTTAGTTTTGCATCTTGCTTGTGCTTTCTCATCTCTACTCACAAAAGCTATCCATGACCTGAGCAGCTGAAACCAAATAATCCCACCTGCTTGAACATGTTACCCTCATTAAATCCTCTTGCTTGTTACATTCACATTATTTAACAACCACCACCTAAACAGTCAACTGCCACATTCCATCAAATTCCCGTAACTCTGAGCTTCTGTTAAGATTCTGAAAATCAATTTCTTCAAGTATTTTTCACATTATTCCATAATGTTGCTTTTTCCAGCTACCTCAAACTTTCAGTGACTGTTACCCAAAGTGATTTAGAGCATGCTGCTCAATACAATCTGAAACAAGGTCAACAAAACCTGTATTTATAAACTGAGGGACAAGCACCTAGAGAATCATCAGCAGTCACTGTTTGAGCTGTCCCAGGAATAACTCAGGACCACGAAAGGCTGATGGGTTTTGTTTTAAATACTGCTTGGTTTCCCTCAAGAGAATATTTCCAAAAGAGCTGATGGAAGGAAATAGCTGATGTCAGGAACTCTCTTTAACAGCCTGTGCTTGCTAAGCAGCTCAGTTAACCTAGATCTGGGTGTTTAATAATAGAGAAGATGCAGGTGAAGTATTCTACTAAGATACTGCTAAGTGAAGCCCTGTACTTCTACAAATAATGGCTGTTAGTCACTCATTGAAAATTTTAACCAAATTTGTTCTGCTGTCTGCATATAGATATTCCAACACGGTGGTTTTGCACATTTAAAAATACAGCTGATCTTTGTAGTCTAAAATATAAGCATCATGTCAAGGGGCTATATCCAACATGATAATGACACATTTTTAAGTTGTAGAAAATATTTATAAGCCAATGATCATTGCAGCAACAGTACCTGACATTTCAAAGTCTATAATGGATCTGTGTAGATCAACAACATCCAGCTGTAAGCAAACGAGGAATTGCACATCCATCCAATTCCCAGTGCATGCCATCCCATGTGAGGGACCCACAGCTCTGACTGAAGAAAACACAGGAAGGCTATCCTTAGAGTAGCTATGTGAAAATATTTATAGTGGGAGGAAGCAGGGGGGGCACAGGGAGGAATACCAAGGTTCAGAGTAAAAGGGCATAAACCCAGCTGCAATAGATACATTAATATAATTCACTAAAACGTCATCAACACAATAACAGATTCATATTCATAGTATGGCTGAAACTAGTATCTCCATTGGTTCTCTCTCTACGTCTCAGTTTTGCCTCTCTATAAACTCACCTCTGCAGCGTGCAGCGGGAAATCAGTCTCTGTCTTAAAACCACAATCCATGAGAACACAAAAAGGAATACATTCTTATGACACACTTACATGAAAGGGTTAATCCCAAATCATTAATTAAATCTCTCAGAGGTGCTGAATACACACATTAATTCTCACTGCTCAACACTAAGATCTTCCCACCCCCCATAGAACTGTTCCTGTAGGTTTGATTTTTTTTTATTGCACCATGTGTTGTGCAGAAGGCACACACAAATCTTCAAAAAGCAGCTTCCAAAAAAAAAAAAAATCCTGGTGAACACAGCACTGAAGGCTCCTCTGAAGACAAAGAACAAGACATCAGTGTCTCATCTGCTGTGAATTAGTTTGCTTTTTTTTCCCTTGAAGAACTCTCAATATAAGAATCGGATCGGCAGTTAATCTCTCTGAGCAGACACCGCTTTGTTATCCTCTGTGGTAGTTCTGTGCTGCTGGGGTAATTTGTTGCTGAACAATTGAGGCAAATACTTGGCTCAGGATAGAAAGAAGTAAGATTAGTCTGTAATTGGAATATTTTGTCTCATTTATTCTTGAAGATGTGCCATATTACACTCCATCAGCCAGGGGTTATTGTTTTATGAAATCAAGCTGCACCTGGCATTGTACTGTATAAAACCTAAAGTGCTGCTGTTTGCAATCTAGCTTTCTATTTACCCAGACTCTAGTACCAATGAATGTCTCATCCTGTGGTGTAACCTTCACCCCCCTCAACTAATTATCCTAGATAGTCTCACATTAAAAAAAAAAATCCAGGACAACTATAAAATTTAGCCATAATATCAAACACAACTGTCATGGTTCAAAGTAACCCACATACTTTTACTCCATATGTTTATTTTCTATTTCCAGCAAGTTTTCAAGATGATCCCTTCTTTTATACCTTTAAGCAATTACTACTGGAAATGAAATATTTATAATGCCAGGCTAACTGATTGTATCACTATTTCATTTACTTTGACCTCTAGATGCTTTTGTGCTTTGATATGATTGCAGGCATAAAAACAAGAGAGTATTTAAAATTCAGCTGCATTTATGACACTTGTACCAGTGTGTCTTACACTGCATGTGACAGCATATTTTTAGAAAGTGTCTTTATAGGAAGTTGTAGAAAGCCCTAACTTTATGTATTTATTCTGATAGACTAGAAACTTTAATTCTCATTATGTAATTTTACATAACTGCTTTTGTACCTGCTGCAAAATCCATCTTTAAAAGACATTCTGCAAAAAGGAATAAAGAGACATAAATAGACATAAAGAGACATTGAAACATGTGCAGCAACATTTGTAGGTAGCTAATTCCAACCCATCCTCTTATGCACAGACAAAGTTGACACATATTTTGATATTTTTAATTACACCAAGTTTTTACTGCAAAGTTGATACTAACTTCACAACTGTGAAGTCAAATATTTACACAGTTAGAATCGAGGATAGAAAAGAATAAACATTCATAGATAAATCCTGTTTCTAAGATGTCAGGTGGCAAGGGTAGAAGAAAGGATTTTACATTGGGCCCATATAAAGCATTATAGTATCAAAGATGGATAAAAAGCAGCATTTTGCTTGGCTTTGTAGAGATTTAGCCAGGGGAACAGAGGAAATGGTCAATTCTTTAACAAAAAACAAAAGAAAATTAGATAGACCTGTATCTTATAATGAGACACAAATGAGATTTAGTTTAAACTCAAAGTGCTGTGAAAGAGGAGTGCCTGAGTTTTTATTAACAGTAACAAACTGCATTTTTAAAAGCATTTCAGCCTGTGGGAGTAGCAGTAAGGACTGGGTTACAGCTAAAAGAAAAAATAAGCCTACTAAAGAATCAAGTAGAAGGCTGTAAAAATACAAAAAAGACTTACAGCTGTGCTGTAAGTACAAAAAGAAAAGCTACAGAGCCTAGGAAAGAAACTATTTTCATATTTCCACTATAAACATCAGAGATGGCCTTTTCCATCCCATGTATAGCAGAATACCACAAAAGAGGTGCTGAGTACTGCTGGAAAAGCGCTCCCCTTCTTGCCACGCTAGATCCAAGAACACCTCTCTAGCAGCTGAATTTTGTGTTAGGGTCAAGCCTGAGATTTGGCCAAGCACAAGGAACATACTGGTTTGTCTTTGCCCAATCAAATGCAAGGTATGAGACATAATTAACATTAGTTTGATCTATTGTTACTAGGCAAGCTCCTAAATAGGTTCAATTATTTTAACAGCTTAGTTTCATGGCTATATAAATTTTCTTGCATATACACCCCCTGAAACCTGATTTACCTAATCCCTCACAGAAGTTTTTAACATAGACAAACTTCACATTGCAAGTTCATTTCAAATGAACTTGTATGAAAGAATCCATTTTCAGATGTCAGGAAAAATTTATTCACTGAAAGGGTTCTCAGGCACTGGGATGGGCTGCCCAGGGAGGTGGTTGAGTCACCATCCCTGGAGGTATTTAAAAGATGGCTAGATGGGGTGCTCAGAGATATGGTTTAGTAGTGGACAGGTATGGTTGGACTCTATGATCTCAAAGGTCTATTCCAACCAAGTGATTCTATGAAAATTATGAGCTATTAAAAACAGGTGGAAATCCAGTGCATACAGTCCAGTGTCACCTAGCACTGTCAAAAATCACCTGATGCTCCCAGCTGATCTCTTCACTCCCAGGGTGAACCATTTGTGTTTGCAGCACTTGTGCTCAAGCAGCCTTCATGAAAAGTTGTAGACTTGCATGTTTATAAGGTGGGAGTCATTGTGGCATAATGCTGTCCTGCACCTTAGAAGAACAAGCAATCAAGCAGAAATCCCTTGTCCCACTAGTAGTCTCACTGCCCAGCTACAGCTTTCCCATTGCTCAGGACCTGCACATCAAGACAAACTGTAGTTTCCATCCGCTCTCCTCCTTGAGGAAGTACTTGAACATCCTGCTCTCTCACCCATCTGCTGTGGCCAGTTTTTCCTCATCAGCTAAGTAGAGAGAACAGGTTGGTTTTCTGTACCTTTCTATGGGATCCCTTTCTGTCTCATACATAGCTCTTAAAAGGCCAATTCAAAGGCTTTCTCTGAAGTTGTCTTAGCACTTTTTTTTTAAAAAAAGCCTTTTTCCTTCAAATTCAAAGAAAGAGGTTGTCTTGTTCAGATCAAACAAGCTAGTTATCATTACAATGTATTCACCATACCTTTATTTGATTAGAAATGATGTCTGGAATGATAGTAAAAAAATGCAGCTGAAGGACTTTCTTGTGCCAGATACTGCTGTACATGGGCAAAGTATCTTCAACTCCAAGCTGTAAGACTCTTGGGGAAAAACTTTGACCCATGAAAATGAAGAGGAAGACGGAGCATTACTTCCAAAGCTCCACATGATCCATAGGCCCTAGGGAAGCTGGCCTGCTGTGCAGGGTCAGTAATCCCACTTTCTCCCAAGGACACCCATGCACTCCTCAGGTATCCTGTTGGTACATGTGCTCCTTCTCCCTCAGATGCCTTCTGGCACGAAGGGAGAAAAGTTGACTGCATCCCCACCTACACAAGTTGAATTTTAAAGGACATGTTTTAAAACAACTTTTTCATTCTCAAAAGCCTGACCAAAAAAAAAAAAAAGGTTACAAGCCACTAGGTCAGTTTTCAACTTCCTGGCACAGCAGATGGGAAAGGTTTAGTTAATTTTTTACTTATTCTCAACATTGAGAAGAAAGCTTCTTCCCCTTTCCCCCCTCCTTGACATTATCCAAGCTGTGAGCCTGGGAAGTTGAACCACTTCTAATCTGTTCACTTCAAAGTATACCCATGTGGGGGAGTGGCAGTCTGCCATAGCACAGCATCATAACTTGAGGTGACAGCTTCTTTGGAGAGACACAACAATGTCCCTTTGCTCATCCTCAGCAAGTTCAGTATTCCACACTGACATCTCCTCATTCCTTTTCACAGCCCTTATTCAAGGGGGAGGAAGTAAATGCTTTCATTTTTCTCTCCCCCAGCATTTTCCTTTGTTTGCCTAAAAACAACAGCCAGATCATGAGTTTTCAGCAACATTTTGTACAAAAGTGTGTCAGAAGCCATTACCTGGAGGTGCTGATTACTGTTGCAGCATTCAAGACAAGTTGGCAACTGGTATTTCTTTGGAATGGCTACAGACAAAAATAGTCTGAGTTGCTGCTAGGTTTTAAAACTGATTTCTCTAAAGCAATATTTTTCAGAATGAAAGCAATTGTCAGGGCCAACAAATTGCACATGAGATATGAAAGAAAAGGTAAGTATTTCTATCCCAATGATATAGGCCAAAAGTGTGAGAGACAGCTCTGGGGGGAAAAAAAAAAAATCTCAGTGGCAGGTATAAAAAAAAAAAAAGATTGGCAAAGTTATTGAAAGAAACATCAGAAATGAGAACCCAAAGATGAGGTTGAAGGCCACAGCACATATACTCATTCACTGGTAGTTAATAGCTCAGATCTCAAGAGGTTGCTGGGGCCAATTGCTAGGTAGGTAACAGTACTACATTTTAAAGGCACTTTCAGAGCACAGGATAGAAAATGTAGGATGTATTATTCTTGTTCCTGCTCTGAGGATTTACCAAATGCAAGTATAACCACTTGTAAAGCAAGTATGAAGGTAGTGACCTTTCATAAAGCCATTTGATGTTTAGTAATAATACCTGATATTTAAAGAACTTGGAAATTTTAGAATTCTTGCCTAGATGGGACACAAGCAAGGTGCAAAAGCAACTGCAACACCCACCCCAGACCTAGAGCATGAGCTGTTTGTTCTTGGGTATTTTGCCTGGTTCACCCTTCTCACAGCTTCTTCCTCAAACAGACAACCATGTTTGTTAGGTACAGTAATTTCAGGCATGCAGTATTACTTCAGAAACATACTACTTTGCCAGAGAGAAGGACTTAAATTTTAAAAGGCAGTGTGATTTACAAGCAAGTTTCACTGTACTTTGCATCACACTACACAAGCTCTCTGCCTTCTCTGTGCTGGTAAACTTCATTCCAGTTGGCACTCTCAGTTACTTCTGTACTGCAAATTGAAGTGGTGCTTTTCCAGAATTCTAACTCCTCTTATTGTTTCAATTTCAAGCTGAGTTTCAGTCCATGAATAATGTTAAAAAGTAAAAAGCAGAAGTATGTACATTTGCTGCCCCAAATGTTATTTATGTCAACTTCAAAAAAAAAAAAAAAAAAACACCAGACACTGACAGCTCCTGACGTAATCAAATATTTTCTGTTCATCTCATATTGATCTTGCAAAAATTTAGCTTGTTTGACTGAAAACAAGTTGTTAAAGGGAAAGTGTAGCCTCTCTTCCCTGTAGTTACCAAGCCAGCTGGCTAGTGTTTAAGTATAGACTTTAAAGGGTTTGTTAAATAATTTTCTTACGTAGCAGAGTGAGTTAGTGTGTAATAATTACTCTCTTCTCTGCCATAGACGGGTACTTACTAAAATTTAGATCCAGTAGTTGGAAGAAGTGTGCCTTTCAGGGTTATAGGTCCCGTTCCCCTTTGTAGGGTATTACATGCCATATGATGAACAAAGAGCTATCATACAGGTTCAGGCAAGGGTTCATCAAGACTAGTTTGCCATCTCCAACACTAGCCACAGGCAGACAGCCAGGCCAAAACAGAAGCAGTGTCAAGTCATCTAGCACTAAGTCCTTTCCCAGTCTCCAATTATGTTAATCTCGAGAGAGAGTTCCTGAGCTCAGTTTGGTTAGTCTAGAAGCTCTCCAGTGGATCTCACTTCTAAGTGCTTACACAAGTAAAGGGCAGTATAAAAGATAAACACTCTTACTTTTACCCAAGCCTGTTGTCACAAAGAGGATTCTCATAGAAACTAGGCATCTTTGGTTAAAACATTTTGAGGTTGTCTTAGTCTTTGCTGTCACCAGCCACAAACTAATCCCAACTGGCATTGGATGTGGCTGCTCAAAAAGCAGTATGGCCAAGCCACTGAGGCACAGAGGACTCTGTTGGGGTTCTATTTCCCCCCTAGGGCTACTTTTGGTCTGCAGCCCTAGCTTGTGTAATATTGCAACTTCTTTGGCATCTTCTCCTGAGATGTTGGCTCTACAAATTAACCTGCCAGGATTCTGTTCATCTTTATGGATGAACTAATTTTGCTCCATTTCCTTTTTAACTGGAGCTGAGCATACATAGTACAGCGATTACTTCACTTGGACAATGAAGCTGATCTGTCCCTGAACACAGTAGTTTCTGTGTTTGCCTAAATCTGAATTTGATTCACTGCGCAGGAGCAGAAGCTGTGCGACAAGGTCCCTGGATCAGTGAGGATGGCCCTGTACTCACCAACAGAGCTCAGGCAAACCTAGATCTTCAACATAATTTCCATCTGATCTGGGATACCAACACATCACCAGCATAGTAGTTCCAAGACAGCTCAGAGGGGAGCTCTTCTTTCTTCTATCCAATAGGAATCAACACATTTGTGTAATTTTCTTTACATGACCTGATCCTTATACCTATCATGGCTTTTTTTTTTTTTAAAAAGAGATATATTTTTTCCATTGCCTAAAGAGTCATGCGAGAGCTCACTTCCTTGTGCTATTCCAGATGTCAGCTGGTCAGAAATGCAGCAGGTTAGTTCCCTACTTCAGTTATACCAGTGAATCTGTCCCTGTGAATATGTCTTCTCCCAGAAGCGAAGCTGGGAGAGAAACAATTTCAGTCCATCTGTTCTGTCCAAAATTAGGAATTACAGAGGAGTGTGAGAATAAAAAAAAAAGACACAACAAAAAACCTAAAACCCTGCAATCCCATAAACTCTACCCACGCTTGAATTGAATCTTATTTTGCCTGAACTAGTTCTATCCCTACTAAAAACACTTTAAATTCTCCAGCACCTTTTTACAACTTAAAATTTTAATTTGAAACAAACTGCTATGTGAACTGAATAGATCATATTGGATGTAGATAATAGAAATTCATAGAAGATACACATCAGACTCAGCTTGCAGTTGAAGATCAGATGTCTAGACATTTCAAAATTATCAAAATTCATTCTTATTGGTGAGAAAGAAGCTTGTGTTGAATTCTAAGCAAGAAAGACAGGGAAAGGCAGGATGAAGAAAGGGACTGTGCTGTGCACACAGCCATGCTATTTACAGCATTCTGTTTCACATGTCACAGTTCAAATCTAGTTGTCTAAAGCTGATGCAATTCAATAGACTGAAACTATTCCAGCAGTTGGGGCTATTCTGCTTCATTATTCTTCTTCAGTAAAGCAGGTACGTTAGGGTTCAAAACTTCTGAACTGTGTCCTCAGTACTCTGAACTCAATTTCCTAGCAACTTTCACAGTAAAAATAGGACAAAAAGTGTTGCAATTACTAAAGGAAAGTTAGACCACAATATACCTATCTCTCTTTACAAAAAAGGGAATTTACTATGAAGTGATGCTCAGTTTGAAGTAGTCAAGCTCTTCAGTTGAAACTGAGAGGGTTCACCCCCACTCTGCTTCTAGTAGTCTCGGTAATTAGAAAAGAGCAACTGAAGTTACAGAAGTGTACAATGAAGTGATTCTGGAGAGAGATACAAAATAGCGGTCCCCAAGGATGCAATTACAGCATTCTAGTGAAGGGACCTGTAGGGAAGGCAGGTATGCAAACATTACACACAGGACTTTAAAGATGCATGAAAGATCATACACATATTTGCAAAACTGGTCTTTGATTTTTGTTGTATGTGATACTCCTCAGCTTATTTTCACAAAACAAGCAAACAGAAAACCTTGTGTCAGAGTTTGAATTCCCCATCTATTCCGTCTTTTCCTTTTCCCTTCCTGTTGCAATTATCACGCATTTTGGACACTTCTGTCGCATGCAGTTGTCACATACAATGTCCAGAGACAGCATGTGATGCAAGGCACACGATCAATACCATATATAATTTGGGTAAGTAGAACTTAGTTTTCCTTGGGATGGGTGAATCAATTTAATCAAAACCAAGCATCATCCCCCAGGTCTCTCTAGAACAATATAATTGTCCATAATCCAGCCCCCTCTGCCCAACCTTCTTATTTGATCCTCCTCTTAACTTCCAAACAACATGAACTGTCAAAAGGCAATTTTCTGTAGTTTTGGAGGATGCCCTGGCTTGCATTTTCCAGGAATACAAGGTCCATAGAATTATTAATCAGAAATAATGCATGTTTTATCATACAAAAATGAGAGCTTGCAAGGTGGGAACTACAGTCCACCTTGATTAGGCTCAGAAAGTCCTTGATAGCAAAGGTGGGAGACACAAGTTAGACAAGAGTTAGGGCAGTACCTTCCAATAGTGCTTTTCTTTGCAGTTTGATGCATACTTTGAATATGCTTCACTGCCACAAAATTAATATCTACTTATATGTTCATGACAGTGATTATTTCAATTTGCTTATCAGCATGAACTATATCCAGTGAAAACATTAGATTTTTACTGATCCCCTTATCTTTCAAAAAAATAAAGTTTCAATTAAATTAAGAGAACATCTACATACTGACTGGAGCAGCAGCTGAAACGTACAAAACTTGAAGATTGCATGAGGAACAGTTTCCTTAAACATGCCTCACTGGAAGACACCACCAATAGTAGGAAGCATTTCAGTGGACGCTTTTTATTGAACTTAAGGACTTAACTAGGGAAGGTGCCTTAGAAACCATATCAGAACACATTGAACCACAGTGCCTCTATTTAAATGCCTGAGGTGCAAGAAAGAAGTATACATGTATTTACATACCAACCAGAAATTAATCCCAGACAGTAGTATCTGCCATTAGCACTCAATTAATGGTCAGTGTGGTTTTCTGACTACTGTATCTTCAAGGGATATAACAATCCAGTCCCTAATGCATTCGTACAGTGGTTAGAGACAAATCAAACCTGCTTTTAATTTGAAGTATTGTACACATTATTTGAACAGCTTAATTAACTTATCCAGCTTTTAGTTAGTATTTGCAAACACTATTGTACAAATAGGAAAGCCCAGTTAACACAGTAAAAACATGATCATTATATTTGAATGATCTTTGACAATCAACATCTTGTTACCCTACATGGTTTGCTGTTATTTGGAGCCATGAGCTGGTCAGAAACAAATTCAGTAGTTGAGTGTTCTCTCAATGCAGTACTGACTGCTTACATGGGACATATCAAGAGACCTCTCCAAGCACAAAACTTCAAGGCAAGAGTCAGATTCCTTAGTCACTATTCCAACACTGACAGCACATCCAACGCTCTTTAAAATATTCTTATTATTACACGACTCCAGGAGAAAGGCAAGAAGTTTCCTGTGTTTGTGGCTCTGTTGTGCTCTGTCTATTCCATCTGATTGAAAAGTACATAGTTACAACCATAGTTAATCAATCACAGCACCTACATTTAGTCCAGTATAAGGAGAGGAACTTCCATGGCTTTAGGTATCACTGGGTTAGCAGGGAGGATAGTTCACTCCCCTTCCACTTCGGAATGAATGGAAAATGGACAGTATGCCCAGTGGCTTCAATTGAACATGCCATGGTCATGAGTTAAAATCTGCATGTCCTCAAAAAAACCCCAAAACAAGACAGTGTATGGGTGGAAAACAAATTTTAAAAAATTCAAGATGCAAAATAGGCAATACAAATTTGAAAGCATCTAGTGGTCACTGGACCTTCACTTACCGTAGGAAGACCCCTTGATATTTAATGCCCTTTTCCAGAGGGACACATTTTATGGACCTTCCTGCATTTGATCAGTTCTAGAAGATAAGCTCTTAGGATTTCTACTGATATAGAGCATCCATCTTTAGTTGGTTGGGTTCCAAGATGAACAAGCAGCTCACTTCCTCAGCAGAGACCACTATTTTTTTTTCCCATGACTCAGACCACAGACAAATTGCACATTTGACATAACATTTTTTCTCTTTTGGTCAACTTATTCAGAATACACATACAAAAAAATAAATAGCATAGCCAAGAAGTCAAGTATGCCAGATGTTTCATTGCTTCTAAGGAAGATGAATTAAGGGACCTGATGTATTAGAAAGACATTCCCAGATCTGCTACTGAGTTTTTATGGTATCTTTGAATTTTCATTCACCTACTCTGTATTTCTTTTGTTTGCTTAGATTGTGAGAGCTGGCTGACACAGGCTTTAAACAGCCCTAAGAGTATCAGTGAACTGCTTTGTCAAAATAAGAAAACCCACACAGGCCTTATAGCTAAGAAGTTTTGAAGCATATCTTCAAATGGGCACCCAAATCACTAACCACTTTTAAAGAGTGGAGCCACTGTGTATCTGAGAAGATGGGTCACAGGCAATCCAACACACTTTGTATAGTCTCAAACTCAACATGAAAACTAACCTTTCAAAATTCAGATACTAAAAATCCCTCTTATATTTAATGTTACATTACTCAAATGCAGATTTCAGTATACCAATTTGCAGCTATTATAGAGCTCCATTCACTGCACTATGTTGAATATGTTCTTTTCTATAGGGTGTTGCAAAACATCAAAATAATTTGACAGTTTTAATGTTAGACAAATATAACAAATAAATGTGATTCTCCCCTAGTTCTTTTGAATATTGCTACTCTCTCCACCTTTTCCTGCAAGATAGTATGGCATGTATAACACGAGTTCCCAAACTGCCTTTCATTTCAGAACAGTGTGATGCCAGCACAATGATAGAGTTGAAAGCCATAAGAAGTTACCATTACACTCTCTGAAATGCTATCGTAATCAATCTTATGTTATGTATTCACCAGTTAGACATGTACCACAAATCAACCACGTGTAGCCACAGATAGAAATGACATGATTTAATCCTTGGTGCCATAAGGTAAAATGAATCAAATTCACACTGACAGGAACCGGCACCATAAGCAGTGCACCCAACTAAAAAAAACCTGTCATCAGTACGGACAAATCAGAAATGGAAAGGCAACCAAGAGTGCTGCCATTTTATCACTGCAGATGCAGAATATATATATATAAATATATATATATTTCAGCCCTCTTCATTCATTCAACAGGAGTTGATATACTTTACAAGTTTATTTTACTTGAATCTAGATTACCAAATACATCTCTATTACATTTCTATTCTTGTCTTTTAAAAAATATTATTATTATTACAATGCCTGACTTGGAATTGTAATAGTAAGGGAATATTGAGTCACCTCTTGGCTTTCCCCATAACATTGAAATAATGGGAGCTGGACATGCTGGCAGTCCCACTTGACAAAATGAAAATCAGTCCCGGACATGGCCTTAATTTTCACCCAAGAAGATTGGAAGAAGATCTATGGGACAAGAATTAGCTCTAGATATAAGTCTGACTTTACAGAAGGCATTTGCTCTCAGTTTGCCAATGTTTGGATTCTACAGATGCATCAAGCTGCTGTTATTTCAGGTTCTTCTATTATGCCACCATTACTGTTTCAAGAAACCACTGTCTGCAGCTGCTACTTTATGACACAGAGTGATCTTTTCACTGGAAGTAATTTATATTGGATGCTTATCTTGTTTCATCATACTCCCTGATTTGTCTTAGTCTGAATATTCATTTTTGAAAAACAGTGAACAAAAAGTCATGAGGCCTCCTGTACAGTGAACTGTTTTTACCCTTCTTCTGAAAACAGTAAGTACAGAGTCACTATTAAGTACAGTGTACTAAGGGCTAAGCAGCGCTATTAGTCTAGTGACTCCAATTTCTATCTCATTTGCATTAGACTTACCTGAAGTACCAAACAGCTGTGAGGATATGCATGCCCTGTTTCTTTTTGCTTCAAAATCCTTCTAGCACAATACCATACTGTAATACCAGACATGTTATAGCAAGACACCTTTGTGTTATTTATTTCACACAACTAATTAATTCCCAATTGCTGCATTTTCTAGGTAATGGCCATAGGATTTTTTTTATTTAACTCTTGTACAAGCCAGTATCTAGTTTTAAAGAAACTGTGTCCTCTCAGCTTGTTAACATGTAAACATCATACATTAAAAGGTTTTAGCCATGCAGACACTTTTGGTACACAGTGTTGTAGAACTTCTATTTAATATTTTTTTCTAAATACTCACGGGTCTCAGACTGCCTGTATGATAAGTAGCACGGAGTTAAAGCAGAGGAGACGTGTGTATATTGAAATAATGTCAATCTGCAAATAAATTTTAACAGAACCATGAACGTGAGAAACATGTAGATAGATCCCAAGAACCACTCAAGACACATTTCTTACAGAAATTAAAGGGGGGCTAGGGGGATATGAAGGAAGTAAAGCAACTTTCATAAACAGTAAGGTCAAAGGAAACTAATTCCTTTAAGTCCAAATAGCAAGAGAAGGGAACATTGTCAACTAATGCTCTGAAGCATTCAGGAATGGAGAGAAGCAGTCCTTCCTTAAACCTGGAAAGGAAGTTGGCTGAGCTGACAACTCCCAAGCATTAAGAAAAAAATTAAAATATAAGTAACTATTGGGCAGGACTCTGTACTTTAACCTTTACTCCAGAAGCTTACCCTTTTACCTAAAGGTACACATCTCCAGTATAAGAAAAGAGCAACTTCTGAGTTGCCAATCCCCAGGAGCTTCAGGAAAGGCTTCCCAGGTGCTTTGTTCTGCTGGAGCTTCCACAGCAACAAGCAGAACCAGGACTGGGTCCTGCTAAAGTAGTAATGAGTCCTGGTAAATCATGCTTTATTGCTGCTTGGAACAAGGGGCTGAGATGGCTACACAAGGTGGCCTGGTAACTGAGCCAAGTCTGTACCAGCCCAAAATGCCTTAAGGGACTGCTGCCCCCGAGACAGAAAACACAGCACTTGGCCAGAGAGGTTGGGAAAAGCACCACAGCAGAAAGAACACTGTCCTCTTTGAGCAAAATGAACTCTGCTTAAACACAGCTTAACTTTAGGCTAATAAGTTATGCTTCCCAGTCAAGAAAGGTCCCAAAAATAATTATCCTCTTGATGGGAACTTATACAGGGATAGCACACAATAAGAAACCACTTAGTCTATAAAATAAGTACATATGTAGATTTTTTTTTTGTTTTAGTAACTACCAACTATGGGAGAGTCTGTTTCTTAAAAATGCATAGTTTTAGACAGGAAATCCAAGATAACCATACAGCCACAGCATGAATCATGCAGCAGAAATGATTACCTGAGCTACAGGTTGCAACAAATGAAAATGCCAAAGTCAAGCCCAAGATATGAGAGTATGAATTTTGCTAGCTCAGTAATGTTTTAGCAGTCATGCACTACTGGGATCTATTGTTTGTTCCCCATCAAAAGGATGATATATCTCACAACATACAAAGCATTATCTAACAGCAGCCGGGTTTTCCTGAGATCTAGAAATAAGCTGAGAGAGCAGTTTCTATCAACCTTTGAATTCACAATTTGATGTGAATGTGGTCATTATTTCTAAAGGCTTCTAAAATCATATTGCTGAAAAAGCAAACTGGATATAGGAAAGAAAGGATGCATCTAATACAGTGGAAAAACTGCATTTCTTCCTGCTCTCAGCTGAGACAAAGTTTAGCTTCAACATCACCATATATTAACAATAACTCACTCTTCCTTTTGTAAAGGACTTCTCCTTCTGCAGTTAAATAGACTATAACATTGAGAGTGTTCCCCAAAGATGTCATGCGCCCAGTTAATTAATAAAGCAGTCACAATAAGAATTTTTATAAGAGAAAACTACATCTATAAAGATTATCTTGTTTCCAGTTAAAACATTTCAATTTCATAACCATGTGAAAAAACTGTGGTATTCCTGAACCTTACAGGAAAATCACAACCTCACTTGCTTTAGTTTTCACCTTATATATGCCTAAGAAACAGTTATCTGGATGGTGTTTTGAAACAGGCCTCCACTTGCACTGAGCACTTTTAAATTACCTAGGTTTTGCCTTTGAACCAAGATCACTTTTTCATAGCCTTTTTCTTCGCTTTTCCACTGTAGATAAAGGGTTAATATTAGATGGTCACACATCATTCCACTCATCCCTAGTTTTGACCATCCATATCAGAACTCTGCTTAAACAATAAAACTGCAGCATTATTTTAATAAAAGAAGTAAATTCTGCAGAAAGAGTTGTACAAGTTTAGGCAGTAGATCCTATATTGCATTTAGAGTATTACTGGATCCTCATTAAATTTCATCCTTACATTTAACTTTTTATTGAAGAATAGTAAAAAATAGCACTTAGTTCCATGGAATTATTGAGAAGTTAATCTGCTGATATGAATATGAACACTTTCAGGATTGATTAAAGAGTTATTTGAAGGTATCAAAATGCTTACATTAACTCACAGGAGTTATCTTGGAAGAACAACATAATTTTACTAGTCATACGGAGAAATGCAGAGAGATAAAGGTACACTAATGAAAACATTGTATTGAAATATTTATTACAATGAAAGCAAAAATTTACACTCTGGTATCCATTTCTGAATGGCCTCGTGTAGATGTCCTGATTCCTATTCAAATTCATTTTGAAAGAGTATTTTTATGAATTGGATTTTAATTTTGCCTCGAATGCCAAAAGGCCAAGATTAAGTGAATTGCTTAGGTCAGTCAACAGGAACCCACTATACTCCCTTCTACTTCCACTTCCTCATGTTATGTCACTGTAAATTTAACAGTCACCTGACTAATCTATAAAATCTAGCATTACTTTGAACATCAGCTTGCTTTATTTTCTGTCCTATTAAAACAAAACAGTTTCTTCAAAATTACCAAAGCTATAGCACTATAATAAAATTGAATACTGGAATCTGCACTAAAACCAGAAATAGGATGATGCTGCAGAAGCCATGACATCCCCAAGCACTGTCTGTCCACGCCTGCCCCCACTCCTCCAATAACTTAAAAAAAAAAAGTTGATGTCTCAAAGTTTGATGGCAAGATCAATTTATCTCCTGAGTACGCAACATTTCTACAGTGCTCGTGGCTGGCAGAGGAGAAAGACCCAAATTAATGTTCTATTTCCTGTTAGCAATCCCTCCTCCTCTCTGAGGATGGAAACAATCATTCAAGCCCTACTCTGAAACACAAGCACAAGGACAGCACACCAAAATCAAAGCATCCTCAGGATGCTGCTGTTTTCCAGCCAAATGAGGGCAATGGGCAGTAACCTGCAGTGGAGGGATAATGAGGGGAGCTGGCAGGACACAGCAGCTGAGGTGTGGGGTGGAGGACACAGTCCTAAGAGAAACCTAGCTTTCTCTCTTCAGTAGCAACAACTCTTGGTGTTCTGCTTTGATACAGCAGCATTTTATTGAACTTGCTTTGTATTCCAAATAGCTATTTTCCCCAAATATACAATTTAATTGTACATCACCACACCTTTTCCTCCTCACCACCACCAGTAACCCCATGGTAGATATGTGCCAAGTTTCAAAACACATTTAAGTGTCAATCACACTTTGATAGTCCAAACAAGGCAGAAAACATGCAAAAGAATGGGCTGAGCCTGCCCTTTGGTATATGACAGAACAGTTAATAACACTGCCAAAAATTATTATATAATAAGACTTTTTTTTTTTTTAAGTCTTTGCACACGTGCTGCTGTAACAGACTCCTACAGCTGCTGCAAGCTCCATAACTTGGCATGAGAGCAGCCCACTTGGAACCTGTTTCCAATTGTTTTCTAATTTGGGTTTTCAGACTCACATCAAGCTTCCACCCATCTCCATCTCCCTGTTATTGTTTCATATTTCAAGAACATCCCAGTAGTGGCTCAAGAACATTTTCTCTCTGACAATTGCCACATTTCCTCTCTCTCCAACATACTACTCTTAAAATCTTCTTTTTCCTCTCAGTCTTTGTCACTTAATAGTTTTACTTGTATGACTATGTTTAAATCTGCTAAAATGAAAGTGTTCAGAATACAATTTCCATTTTGATTTTACAAAATGGAGTTACAGCTAGTGGGAAATACAAAACTGTATATAGCAGGCTTTATTGCCCATTGGCTTCAATGTAAATCTTGTACCATGCAAGGTCATTTCATTCCACAGGCAGGAGATTTAAGTTTCTATTACAAAATGTTTCATTTCCTCACATACTGAAAATGAAGTAGTTCACTCAGATCATCTAAGGACAGTACGCTTTTAAATCTGATAACATATTATTTAAACCTGAGCAGTTAGAATACACCACTTCTGCAAGAATGAGACAACGCAAGAGATATTTTAGAATACGCAACAAGTAATAGAGTCACTGCAGTGCTTCAAAGTCCCCAGACAACCATGCTAAGGAAAAAGAAGTCCTCTCTATAGCAACACTGTTTTGATTAGTAGAAGCTAAAAAAACTGCAGCAGCTCTGGAAAATTAATTTTAGCAGATTAAAGGTGCAAAAATAAGCATTGGTAAGTCTCTAATTCAGAATTAAATAACCTTAATTTATATAAGAAATAAGGAAACTTAAATGAATTAGGGACATTCTAATACTAAGACTTCAAAGGGGTTTAATGCTAGCTAGGTAATCTTCTGCAAATCTTATTTCAGATTAATGTCCTTAAATATTCCTTTTGTTGCCAAACATCTTATGTAGGTGTTTATATTACATATAAATATAGCAATCCTACCTGAAGTATACTATCACTCGGTTATAACTGGGTCCCTCCTGCCTCATACTACTTCAAAGCCTAAAAGCTCCTGTCATTCTGGTACCAGTAAACACTGACATCATGTACTTTAGCAGATGAAATGCTCCATACCCTACAGGTTAAAGATGTACTCACACATTAACTAAAGGTGCAAATGAAATTTCTGCAATCTCTAGTATCTCACAAGTTATACAAATACAAAATATGGCATCCCAGTTTGCTACGTCTGTACTTGCAGACACCCTGCAATGACAAGTTACAGACCAGAGAACTGGGTTGCTTCATAGGTAGTTCAGGAACACCAACAGTCCCACTGACATAGTTACCATGTTAATTGTAGGTCATAATTACTTATTTTTCCAACATAAAATGACCAAGTACTGATTAGTTTAGCTATAATAATTCTGAGTCACCATTAAGAGATAAAGCATTTAAACCTCACAAGCTTAAACTAGGACCATTACAGAAAACACGTAGTTATGGACAACAAGGTTCTGCTGAGGCTTTGTCAGAGACTCACATAGTCCCTATAAAACCAACATTAGCCTATAGACTCCAGAGGCCTGGGCATGAAAATCTTTTTCAGCTTTATGATTCTAGAATTGAGTTTTTAAAAAAGAAATCTAAGTAGCTACCCACAGTGGCAAACTAGCCACAGCGACAGCTAGTGCATGGGATGCAGACTGCGGGATTTCAGGAGACTCTTTACCTTACAGCCACTCAGTAGTGGCATGTCAGCCTCACTGGAAGGAAGCCCTGTGCCGTTTTGCCAAGAGAAATCAATTCATCACATTGATCTACCAAGTATCACTGCCAGCCTTGGCTGTGGAGCTGCTGCTGGAGATGGAGAGTGCTGACCCACTAATGCTGACATTAGCGTGCTGCACGCCTGTGCCAGCATCTGCACACAAAATTCATACTCCATGGCTGCGTGGACCAGCCAAAACTATCTGGGACATATTCTATTAGAGATGATATTGCTTTTGCTCCAACAAGCGGTAACTCTATTGAGATTGGCTAATTCAATTTTCCCCATCTTATCAGATTTCTTTTTAATGAAACTGAACAATAGTTTCATTTGTTATGTTATTAGTTTTCCCAGTGGTAGCAGCAAGACTAACTCAGTTGAAAGCTAAACAACAGCGTTGTGCCAGTGTTGACTGTTTATCATCACTATGTGCCAGCTTCATATTGCAAAGTTGCCTTAGTCCATTCCTTTTTGTTTGTTTCCCATCCATGGGGATTCACAGCTCAGAGGTCATCTTCCTGCTCCATCTACTTTGTGGATTAGCATGCACATGTATCTAAGTGCTAAAGCCCTGAAGAGTTCTGAAATTATCTGGGATGTCACAGCAATAGTGGGATAACTTCAGACTGAAATTGAGAAAGTGTGTTTTCTTTTTTTTAGGAGGAAAAATGATCTTATATGTTCATACTTACAGTTCTTGTTAAATAAATATCTCCCAGCACTGACTATACAGGTTGTCGTTTGAGAGAAAACATCCAAATCCTCCTGTTGTGTTTATCAACTCAAAATCCTTTCATCAATTAACCTCCAGAGGTGCTCCAAAAAGTTGCTATTCCTTCAGTTAGATTCCTG